>NW_028220309.1:0-12966 GCF_045865225.1 Trachurus japonicus | reverse complement strand
GGGACTGTACGGTGTACATTTTAGGACATCCTCAGGATCAGACTTCAGTGTCAGACCTCAGATGAAAAGGTATATGGTCTGAGGAAAACCTCTGTCATACTCGCACCAAACTTCATCAGGTCTTCATCACTAAGCCTTCAGAGTTAGACTGAACGGCATCGCACGTTACGCCGTCATTTATAAGCTCTCAGAATCAGCCTGAACGGCATCGCACGTTACGCCGTCATCTATAAGCTCTCAGAATCATTCTCAACGGCATCGCACGTTACGCCGTCATTTATAAACTCTCAGAATCAGCCTGAACAGCATCGCACGTTACGCCGTCATTTATAAGCTCTCAGAATCATTCTCAACGGCATCGCACGTTACGCCGTCATTTATAAGCTCTCAGAATCAGCCTGAACAGCATCGCACGTTACGCCGTCATTTATAAGCTCTCAGAATCAGCCTGAACAGCATCGCACGTTACGCCGTCATTTATAAACTCTCAGAATCAGCCTGAACGGCATCATGAAAAAATATGTCACAGTGTGTATCAGGACAACAGCTGATTCGCCAGCAACGACGCTGAAGTTCGCTTCCAACACACACACACACACACACACACACACACACACACACACACACACACACACACACACACACACACACACACCTCGATTGCCTTCGTATTATCCTCGTCTTATTTTGAAAACCGGAAGTCATCTCGCTTGGTTCTAAACTAGCGCTAGCTTTGTCGGTGGACTCGGAGCATTCGCCGTAAGTTCTATGATACGGGCGCAGTTAAAATGTTTGTGCGGCTGGCTTGACTCCGCGAAGACGAACGACGGCTCATTTGACCGCAGTACATAGGCTAACAATAAATCATTGCAACAACTGAATGACTGGCCCCTTAGGGTTCACAGCATTCTCTGGCCATTTGTATCATTTTTGAGCTGCCTAAGTGAATTTCCCTTTAGTCTATCTATCTATCTATCTATCTATCTATCTATCTATCTATCTATCTATCTGTCTATCTATCTATCTATCTATCTATCTCCATCCATCCATCCATCCACCGTTTGAATAAAAAATTAAACTGGAACAACAGTTATTTCAAAATATAAATTCTTTATTTGAAACTGCATCTTTTATATTCATGGATTGCAGTGACGTCACGTCGAAGTGACCCCTAATACATCCATGAGTGACCCATACATGTGTATGGAAGTGACCGCTGCCGTATTTGTGTCCAATTTGACACTTCTCATCATGAGAGCATGCAAACCGCAGGATGGAAATGACAGTTTCTTGACAAAATGACAGGGTTTTTCATAGGCTACATCCTGTCTCGGTTTATTTCTCCATAATAGACAAACTCTATATTATCCCAAGTAGGACACGATTCATGAGTGAATTAATTTCATCCCATCGCAGTTATCTGATGGTGAGAGAACTTTTACATTTTTTCTCAATTGCTTTGGTGCTTTTTTCACATCACTCTTAACATTTGCACAACAGTTAGTGCATTTCTCAAAACAATTATTACCAACTGCAAAACCTAAGTGGACAACCTGCAAAAGCGCATCACTTGGTACACTTGCTCAAAATGGATAGTCCATCCCTCAAAAGCAAGTAATTATGTCAGTGAAACTGTCAGTGTCGTCAAAATGAGAAGTCCTGACATCATCGTTTTTGAAGAAGACAGTCAAATGGCTTTGTCATGTTTTCATTATGGCACTTTATTCTCTATGTGTTTTTCAATCCAAAAAAAGATACTACCTGAAAATACTCAAGACAGCACCATACACTATACAGCCATGTGAAGTAGGTCTACAGTTACACATTAGGCTACTGGATGTAGTGGAGCTACTGAATGTTTCAAATTTTTACTGCATGCTCTTTGCAATTGACCCTTTGTCAAGGCCCCGCCCCCCACGGTTACTGTTGCTAGGTTGGACAAACAATGGTCACGGAAGGGTTAACTCCCATTGGAAACCACTGAAAATTAGGCAGATTTAAATTGCTTGTAAGGAAAATTTTAATTAACTTATACATAAGAAAAATAGTGTCCATGATAGAGGACAGACGTGACTCAATAGCGATTGAACGGGCATTACCTGACTTTTCCGAAAAATGGGGAAAAATCATTGTTTTGGTCACTCACTAGCTAGTAGCTAACGACGCTAGCTAACGTTAGCTACAAGCTAACGCTTAATCTCCGCCGATCTCCCGTTTCTCCTCGTAAAACTTCACAAAGTTCAAAAGACATTAGCAGCGGTAATGTTACGTTTGCTAGATAACTTTGAAGGTATTAGATCTTCTCTGTCTATGAACACGACCAGAGAGTGGACCGGAGGATGAATGAGCTTCAATAGCACTTCAGTACAGCCAGGGAAAAACAGGCTCACTTCTCATGAGGACTGCACAACAACAACAAACAAAACTTTGCAGTTAACCCCTGACCTATGCCTAGAGCTCCCCCTAGTGGACCACCCCCAAACCCTATTATTAAGCTCAACTAACAGAAGGTTAAAGTAACCCACATAGCAGACGGGTCTGGGCCAGATCTGGCAGCAAGCCGGCACTTCTGGCCCACTGCTGGCATGGCAAGTGGTATGTGGCCCGAATGTGGGCCAGATCTGGCAATGGTGGCACGGTTTATGTATGGCATGCCAGATGTGGGCCAGATGTGGCAATGGTGGCACGGTTTATGTATGGCATGCCAGATGTGGGCCGGTTATGTTTGAGTGTATGTGGCCCATAACTCACACCCCAATAATCCACTTGTTACTTTAAGTTAGTGCATCAACCCACTATCCATCAAAACCTTTATTTCTTGGAAATATTCTGCCTTAGTCTGAAGGATTTTCCCAAAACCTAAGTTCTGCTGTGTCTATGTTTTGGGCGGGGATCTGTGTTTTCCCAGTGACAGAGCGCAGCAGACTGTTAACATCTCTCTCTTTTTTTTTTTTTTTTTTAAATACAAACATCTCTCCCTTACGAAAATGTACTTAAGAGTTACTATAGTTCACTATAATAATTGTAAAGTGTCCTATAGTGAGGTTATAGTGTTCTATGGTACGTGTTGCCAGCATTGGCATTATTATAGTTTATTCTATAGTGCTATTTTGTTTGCTATGGTAGTTTTAAAATATTCCAATAGTAACTTTTCTTTTTAGTATTCCTGTAGTATATTAAATAGTATGGCTATAGTACATTCTATAGTGTTCCTGTAATTGTTTTTCAAGCACACTATAGAACATTACTTAAGTAATCCTATAGTGTTATTATATTAGATGTGTAGTATTACTATGATGTTTGTTAAAGTATCACTGTAGTGTTTTCTGTTTGTTTTCATAGTATTTTTAAAATAATTTTAAATAGTATAACTGTAGCATATTATACTCTTTCTGTAGTTTTTTTTTAACAGACCACAAAATGTACACTCTCAGAAATAGCTACAGTACGAGTCCATTTCTGTCCCCTCAGGTACAACAATCTACATTAATTTACTCCATAGGACTCATTATTGGACCTCAAGGTAACTAGGATGTAGGCTTTTTGAGGACCAAAAAGGTATGTTCCCAAGCAGTAAAGGAACATTTACTGTTTCTTATGTTTAGTTACCACAGAAGGTTTTTTTTTTTTTTTTTTAAAGTAAATATTAACATGTTAATAAAATATTAATTTTGCTTTAACTTCTGAGCTACAGTTGAATTAGCCTTGAAATAATAGAAATATTTTTTGGAGCAGATATGAAGCAATGTTGATAAAATTATCCAGTCAATTCTGTAATTTTGATATAATACTGACTGTAAGAAAATTAAAAACAAGAAAGGACATCACTTCTGAACATTTTGACACTAAAATGGCAATTTTCAGACGGACACATCAGGAGAAAATGATCCATGTTTGTCACAGGCCTCTGGCTCAACAACACACTCTCGCGAGATTTGCCACAGATCTCCTAGGCAACGTCCAACAAACGTTCCGGGGGATATGGGGGGGAGGGGCTGCTCTCTGTTGCTGGGTAACCAGCTCTACTTTTGGCTGTTGGACTTGGCAGTTGACCAACGACCAACGGTCGCCGAGGATTTTCGCATTTCAGCAGCTGGCAGAGAAGAAATATCAGCAATGGCACTCGCTGTCCCTTTGACAGAGGAAACATGAAAAAGGATGCGTGAAACTGGCGTGGATGTGACCGGAGAGGAGGCGCAGAGATTCAGAGGTAACTAAATTTAAGTTAATTAAATTTAACTGGAGTGTCATGTCCGTTGACAAAACGTTAGCGACTTAGCGTTAGCATTAGCTTTAACATTATTGCCTGGCAACACAAAACGGCCTGTAGCTCGCCCGTTAACGTTGTTAAGTTAAAGATAACGTAACCTAACTTGGTTTTCAAAGTGGGGCAGTGTGTTGCTTGCTTGCAAAAGATTTTCCTCCTCTCAGTAACATTAAGTTATGTCAATTCGCGCTAACGTTAGCCGTCAGCTAATGTAAAATGCAGCTTCAGACCTCTGAAAAAAAAAGTCTGGCGGCGCATGTGACAGCTTTTTGGATCGTGTGTGTGTGTGTGTGTGTGTGTGTGTGTGTGTGTGTGTGTGTGTGCGTGCGTGCGTGCGTGCGTGCATGCGCGCGCGCGTGTGCCTGCCTGCGTGTGTGAAGAGCCGTGCCGCTCCCACCAGGAGCGATAAAGTTTAAACTCTTGGTTTGACTGTGTCAGTGACAGTGACTAGCTGTCAGACTAGTTATAAACTATGTCCTCAAGTGTTTCCTGTGGTGGACACACTGGACAGTGGCCTGTCAGATGTATGACAGCTTCAGGAGGACAAAGTTCTCCATTCACAACGTCGCCTGTTTTATGATTTGTATAAAGGTTGAAGTGGATACATAGGCATTTATTTAATACACTAATCAAATTATAGTGTTGTTTTGAAAAATTAACAAAACGTGGGCTGTGGGTTCTCAAACTGTTGATCTGGATAAAATATGATAGAGGAAATACTGAATGTTGTTGAATTTAATTTATCACAGCTAAGGCATGCTTTGGTTAGGGACAAGCTAGTAATATCTCCCTAGTTAAATTAGCTGAGTTTATCTTGACTACTTTCCTGTCAAGTGTGCAGCTATTTCATCTCCCTCTGTTTACTTTTTTCAGATAATGATGTGGATGGTGAAACAGCTGAGTGAGGCCTTTCAGACACCATGGTGCCCATTTCAAGGGTCGTTGAAAAAGCAGATCAAATTCAGTTAATTCATCAACAATCTCAAGGGGCCAGTCACTTCAAGGTGAGTGTGTGCATGATGCTTTCAGAGCTTTCCTTAGTTATGTTTATATGTCTGTAACGAAGCTTGTCAAAAGGTAGAAACTGCAAGAACCAGCTGGAAAAAACATATCTTAGGTCACCCAACCCATCTTGATAAAAAAGAACGCAACTCAATCCAAGTCAAGGACACAGTTAACTTGGTTGTTAGCTATAATTTGGACATAATGATTACTGTTTAAAGTCAGATATATTTGTAAGCAACCCCCCGCCCTCTCTCTCTCTCCCTCTCAAAACTCTCAGATGGCATCAATCGTTCATGGTGAGAACCCATCCTCCATCGAGGCTCACGTGAAGGTCCAGCATAGCCAGTACCAGAAGATGCACCCAGATACCAAGGACACCAACTGTGGTAAGTGAAAACGTATCTTAAAGTGATAGTTGGGATTCAGAATAGAATGTTAATTTGATATTTACATTTAAATTAAATTATTTTTATTTTTACACAGTCTGCGTGAAGCACTGGAGTGTCCGGCCCACACCTGGTCGTCCCTGGCAACAGGAGCCTGGAGGGCTGTGCTGTGAAGTTTTCCATGCTCGTCGCGGCATAGCCAGCATTTTTATATTTTTGGGACTTTTTTTGCCTTCAGTGGAAAGCACAGTCGAGAGAAAGACAGGAAATGGGGAGTCAGAGAGAGGGGGAACGACATGCAGGACCCGAACCGGGGCTGCCCGCTGAGGAAAAGGGAAAATACACCGGCCTAAAACTGCCTTGTTCAGATATCCATGTAGTTAACTTACTTCTGTCCATTATCATTATTACTGAAGTGTTAAGTTGCATGAGTTCATTTTGTGTTCAACATACAGATTTGTACAGAACCATCCCATCCTTAGTTGTACACTTTTTTTAACACTACAAAATCATTTTTCCCTCTCCTCAGCATGGTGCAGCTGGAGAATGCAAGGCAGCTAGCCTACTTTGTAGGAATGTGGCATGGCCAGTACATTGCGTTATCAGTGTTATCAACACTCAGCTTCAGTGAGTACATTTAAATTGAAATTATTAATACCCAGGGGGCAAAATTCCAGTTTTTTGGAAAACAGACACGGAGCGTTGTAAAAGATTTGACACCAGAAATGATATCTAGGAACTTTAAGGATTAAAACCTGGGTGGACAACCCGGTCAACTAGCTGCTGGAAAGCTACAGGGGCCAAAACCCCTTTCTTGGGTAATTTTGCTGGCAAAATTATGTAAGTGCACATATTTAGGTATTGGCACAGAGTATCTTGACACATAGGGGGAGGCATGAAGAAAAGATTCTGGGGTTTGTTGCAAGTCAATTTTAAGATATCACCCTCAACATCCCCAAAAATGGAAGCTTATGAATAAAGGAAGTTTTCTATATACACGTTAAGCATAGATATTCTCCATAAAGTGCTGAAAAATAATAATTTTCATGAGAATTTGTCAGGCGAACAGTAAATTTTTTTGGGTCTTTTTTGGGATGTTGAGGGTGATATCTTAAAATTGAGCTGCAACAAACCCCAGAATCTTTTTTTCATGCCTCCCCCTATGCATCAAGATACTCTGTGCCAAATTTTATAGTATTTTTTATATTTTATTATTATTCAATTTTATAGCCCAAGAAAGGGGTTTTGGCCCCTGTAGCTTTCCAGCAGCTAGTTGACCGGGTTGTCATCCCAGGTTTTAATCCTTGAAGTTCCTAGATATAATTTCTGCTGTCAAACCTTTTACAACGCCCGTGTCTGTTTTTTTGCTTTACCCCCTGGGTATAAATAGATAAAATTGAATTATGGTCTGGTTGCAGATCCACAGTAAACACCTGATTGAGACCCTGGGATTCTACAGGAGGATTGATGACAACACCTGCTCAAAGTTGCAGTTTCCTGAACATCGCATGATGCTCTGTCCCACCTGTCTTCACTCAAGTCTGGACCCAGTGACTCAGACACCAGTCTTGTCAAGACTGATTACAGGTATGCAGTGGTTAAGTTGCCAAATGCCAAAAAAAAAATCAATTTTTAATAAGCTAATACAGCTGGTCAGTTATGTACGTTGTACGTATGTATGTTGTTTGAGGAGATGTATTTAGGTTGTCTTAGCTAGCTCATTGGTGCTCAATTTAACAACAGATTGCTGAGTTTATCTCTGTGTGGGCACCATGCTCAGGTACTGCAGCACTTTAACTTTTGCATTGTTTCTGTTTTCTCATTGCAGAGAGGATCATGCCAGTCTGAACACCTGATGAACAACAGGAGTCTCAAGCAGAGCTGGTGACTGGCGAATCCTTTTAGTTCCAGTTTCTTGAACACCATGTTGAGCACCCTATACAGCCAAGACTGGACTCAGTCAGTACGTTTACATGACACTTGAAAAAACCGAATTATTGCCTTAATCCGACTATAACTGGACAACTGAAGTGCATGTAAACACCTTAGTCCGACTGAAATCGGAGTTGAGAACTCCGATTAAGACACCCAGATAATGCGATTGGAATTAGATTTTCTCCGTCATGTATACACCTTAGTCGGAGTAGAACTGGACAATGCATGTGTTCATGCTCCACAACCGTAGAGACGGCACCAAGTGGAGCAGAGAAGCCGCCCGAACCCGGCAAAGTAAAGAAAAAAACCCAACATCAGCGCCGATTCAATGCATTTCACACAGCGCAACCAGCAAGAGTGTTTTATTTATAAAAAAAAAAAAAGAGAGAGAGAAAGATGAAAAAAGGAAGCCCGTATCCTATTCTCAGCGTGAATTCGGCCCAGACTGGCGCGTCTGGTCGGGAACTGCAGTTGAGAATTTATTATTAAGCTTATAAGTTGTTTATATTCAGTTTTTTACCAGGTGACAGAAAAGTCAACAGGACAGGGGGGCGTATTAACCCGCTGAAGCAACGGGTGACGCCGCATGAGGGGGCGGACCCCGTCAGTTATTCGGTTTTTTCAGTTGCATGTATATTGAGACAAGGACAGAAGTCTGACTTGACGCCAAAATCGAATTTTGAGCCTAGCTGGATTAAGCTCTGCATGTAAACGTACTGAGTGACTCATTACTCTTGATCAACCAAGGGCAAGATGCATGATGTATTTATGATGTATGATGATATATATATATTTTTAAATGTATGTCTTATATGGATGACTTTGATTTGTGTAGTATGGTATTTGTGTATCAGTTTTGAGGGGGAAAAAAAACTTGAAATATGAAATGAAATGTACTTAAACCATAAGTGTTAAATAAAAAAAAAACAATGTATGACAGGTGCTGAGACATTTTTTTCAAAGCATACTTGAGGCGGACATCCATTTAGCCAGAGCTGGGCCACACATGGCAAACCACATCTGGCCGACATACTGCAAAGAATGACGGCCCTTTACTGGCCCAGATCCGGTTTGCCAGACGTGGGCCACACATGGGCCAGCTCAGGGCCAAACAGTATGTCCACAGCTGGCCCAGAGCTGGCCCACGTGTGGACCAGCTCTGGTAAACCAGATCCGGGCCAGTAAAGGGCCGTCATTCTTTGCGGTATGTGGGCCAGATGTTAGTACATCATGTGGGCCAGAACTGGGCCAGACCCGTCTTGCTATGTGGGAATATGTTATACAGTACACATGGGCCAAGTAGCCTATGTTTATTGATGTCTTAGGTTTGGGGAATGGGATAAAAATGACTCCAGGAATACGTTCCAGATATCGTGAGTTGCTATTGCAGGAACCCCAGGCACATTTTAACCATATTGAAAAATTATTAAGTAGTTTTTGCCAAAAAACTTGCTGTCTACCTATCTCGTTTCATAGGGTTTCATTCCAGGGTTGTCCAACCTTAGAACGTTGTGCAACATGTGACATGGGGAGAAGCGCTCTGATTGGTGGATCAGCAGACCAATCAGAAGGCCAACAAAGGGTCAATTCTTATTTGTTCACAGCATTGTGCAAAGAGTAGGATTTTCATCTTTTAGGGAAATCTTTACTGTGTTTGCTGTAATACTAGCTACAGTAGGCTACAGTAAATCTGTTCTCTTGTGAAGCTGTAAGTCTAAATGTAAATCTAAAATATGATTGTCCCACTGTGGCTTACAGGACACAATGAGCAGTGCAGATTGTTTAGTGCTGAATTACCGTCCAATGCTATAGCTACCTGTTCTTCCTTATTGCAGATGAATAGTAATTTAATTTGCAGTGTTTCTCCCAACATTTACAATGAGTTTGACAGATTTTGAAAACTAGTTCAACAATTTTCTATGTAATGACTCAAGCAATGAAATGAGGACTATTAGCCTAGTTTTTTAGGGAAAGACTATTCAGCGTTCAAAAGTATAGTTCATTTTGACTGATGTTACACACTACTCCACTCCGTGTTTATTAACACAGCAATCTGAAAAACAAAACAACAGACACTTAATTGTGACTTGTAACATTTGTTGCCAAAGTAGCGCTGGACTTCCCTCATATCCTACTGGTTGCTACGACAACGGGGGCAGCCCGGCAGCAGCAACAAGAGCGACCATGTAACGTTTAGTACAATACGACACAACCAACACGATCCAACCGTCACGAAACAACCATGTAAACAACACAAACAACAGCGACTATGTCAGCACGTAAAGACGATACATTTACAACGTCGAGATATTGACGACATACCAACAACATACAACAACGCCCCGCCAAATGCAGCCACCGAACTCTCACTAACTATAACATTTCTAACACATAGTAAAACACAACGAACAACACCGCGATTGAAGAGAAAATACAGAAAACAGAGAAAACATCTAGACATGGGTGCTTGTGTGGACTAACGTTAGACTCATCTGAAAAAAAAAACAACAACAGGCACTTAATTGTGGCTTGTAACATTAAGTTGCCAAAGTAGCGCTAGACTTCCCTCATATCCTACTGGTTGCTACGACAACGGGGGCCCACAGCAACCACCCATGGTTACCATGCGCCATCTACTGACGTAAGGTGGTAAACCAGGTCTGTCATTCCACACAAATACTGCAATCTATTAAAGGGATAGTTCAACATTTTGGCAAATTGGCCCATTGCCATAATCGCTATATGGCAAAACCGCTGAACGCAACGCGCATCAGCGGTTTTGTATGAATTTACCTCGAAAACGGCTCCGTTTCGTATCGTTCCGTCATTATCTCATAGCGTGGTGGTTGTGCAGGTCACAACTTGTCTACAAAAGCGCTGTGGAGTTTTGGGATGTTGAATTTGATGAGTTTAATGAGGGAAACCAAGAAATTCCGTTAGCCTCCATAGCGTAGCTCTGAGCAGCCAGCTGCTGCGCTCCGCCGTACTGAAAATGGCTTACACCTACAATTAAAGGTAATGAACCTACTGCTATGACTATAGCGATTATGGCAATGGGCCAATTTGCCAAAATGTTGAACTATCCCTTTAAAAAATGTTCAGGGTGCCACACTGACATGACATTAACAAATGATAATGTTATAAGAATTTAATGAAAGAAAACTTGTCCAAAAGCATTTGCTATTTGTTCAGAGGAAGGAGGAACTGCTACTATGATGTGAACAAATGACTAGGCTACATGTTGTGGAGGTTGAACTAATAGTTATGAGAACTTTCATTCTGATCTGAGAATAGCACCAAAGCGATTGGGGAAAAACTGTAGCCTATAACACTTAGGACATTACAAATGGCTTCAATGACTTCTTTGTTTGTTCAGTTTAAGTTATACGTTTCAGAGGAAAAAGTTAATGTCATTAAAAAAAGGGATTTAATGTGTTTAAATTTGTGTTTTTATGCTGTTTCATTGAAATAAGTTAGAAGTAGGCTACAAGCCAAATTACAGTACCGCCATCTACTGGCCGATTTTGGTGCAGCGGCTAGGATTTAATATTGAATGAAACCTTTATGCAGCAATCACAAATAATCTATCATTTTATTGTCATTGCAACAATTTCTCAACTTTCGCCACCAGGCCCCAGGGGGTTCCTGCACGTGTGTGCTGAAGGTGACAGGTTAACTTGACAGTACAGTAGTTCTGTTTGTTTATCATGTCAGTTTTGTGTGTTTGTTGGGATTAAGAACATAATTCCCTGGTGATAGGCATGCTGAAAAGAAAAAAAGAGAGAGAGACGCGCCTGGGTATTGCAGCTGTAAAAAAAAAAAAAAAAAGAAGAAGAAAGAAAAGAAATATGATGTGTCGGAATGGCGGTACCAAAAAGTGTGGGATTACCGGCATGTCTAGATAGAGGGATGTCGATATAGTGGGATGTCTAAATAGAAACATAGCGGAGTAGCGGGATGTCTGAGTACCGGGCGGACCCCCCCTCGGTTTATACGTTGATATAGATGGATTATTTGTTTACCAACACGGCGGATTCGCGCTTCAGACTGCAGAAAGAATGGAGCTTAAACAACAGCGGTGACGAGGTGCTGACATAGCCAACAGCATTTTGCCAATATTTTAGAGACCCCCCCCCCAAATTTCACAAATTATGTGTTCAGGGGATCTTAGACCCCCCTGGCCTCCCCGTAGTTCGCACTCTGCACACACACACACACACACAGACCCTCTCTTGTCACACTCGCGCCATCCAACCATGTCAGTCAGAAAATTCCACAATATCTCGGGCTGCGTAGGTCTGGACCATCCATCCCTACTGTTATGAGTGCTGGATTCTGATTTATTTTGCATTTGATGCGGCCTCTTTTAAGTTGCATGTTCTGTCACTGCTGCAAATTTCTATTAAACTGTGCGTAATCGCGCGTAATCCTCGCCGGTGAAACACTTCGTCCATTTATGGATAAATTAGTGGAAATTAGTTAGTAGCCAACATTAACTGAGAGTTATAATAATAATCATTAAAAAAACGACATCAACATACATACACAACATTACATATGTTGAAAATAGTGTACTGTAGGCTATGGCATTGTGTGTGCCTTACAGTTTTATCAATGAATCTACACTCACTAGCCTATATGTCGGCCCGCTTCAAAACTCATTCCTGTGTGTGTGTGTGTGTGTGTGTGTGTGTGTGTGTGTGTGTGTGTGTGTGTGTGTGTGTGTGTGTGTGTGTGTGTGTGTGTGTGTGTGTGTGTGTGTGTGTGTGTGTGTGTTGGAAGCGAACTTCAGCGTCGTTGCTGGCGAATCAGCTGCTGTCCTGATACACACTGTGACATATTTTTTCATGATGCCGTTCAGGCTGATTCTGAGAGTTTATAAATGACGGCGTAACGTGCGATGCCGTTGAGAATGATTCTGAGAGTTTATAAATGACGGCGTAACGTGTGAGGCCGTTCAGGCTGATTCTGAGAGCTTATAAATGACGGCGTAACGTGCGATGCCGTTGAGAATGATTCTGAGAGCTTATAAATGACGGCGTAACGTGCGATGCCGTTCAGGCTGATTCTGAGAGCTTATAAATGACGGCGTAACGTGCGATGCCGTTGAGAATGATTCTGAGAGCTTATAAATGACGGCGTAACGTGCGATGCCGTTGAGAATGATTCTGAGAGCTTATAAATGACGGCGTAACGTGCGATGCCGTTCAGTCTAACTCTGAAGGCTTAGTGATGAAGACCTGATGAAGTTTGGTGCGAGTATGACAGAGGTTTTCCTCAGACCATATACCTTTTCATCTGAGGTCTGACACTGAAGTCTGATCCTGAGGATGTCCTAAAATGTACACCGTAGGACTGCTAACTCCATCGGCT
>NW_028220308.1:0-18425 GCF_045865225.1 Trachurus japonicus | reverse complement strand
TTCAACATTTTGACAAATTGGCCCATTGCCATAATCGCTATAGTCATAGCAGTAGGTTCGTTACCTTTAATTATGGAGCTAGAACGGTCTCATAATGAATAAATGCACACAGAAATTCATAAATGCACAACAAAGTTTCACAAATGTATTTGGGGATTTGTATATACATGTGACTCGAAACACAAATACATTTTCAATGCACACACAAATATGTTTCATTTCATATGTAAGTAAAAAATATCCACATATAAAAAGTAAGATTCATAAACATATTTCCAATGCACACACAAATCTAAAAAATAATCACAAATACATAAATGTTAAAGTATTTGCAATCTTCATCAAATACGCATTTGGGGCTTGTTACATTCATATATGAACTGTTGGACCTGTATTTACAAAGTGCTTTTAATTTGTAAACCTCCCTGCATTTGTGTGTGAAACTTTTGAGACTCCCCTGACGTGACTCTGATCCACAAATACGTTTTTTCTAAGAGGAGGTTGTCTGTAGCCAATCAGATGTCTCCCTCCTTTACAGCCAATCACGTGAGTGTCTCCCCCCACGAGGGGTGTTTATGTCATTAAAACGCGCACCGCAGGCAGGCAGCCCGTGTCGCTACCCGATCTGCGACGCTACCGGATCCGTGACAAAACTGGTCTGCGCATGCGCAGACCGGCCGCCATCTTGGACAGCTGCCTACGGCAACTCCACTTGGACAAACTTCATTTGGGCACTGCCCGATTTGCGTACATGCTTTAAGTTCTGTGAAATTAAAATACGGTACTGTGAAAATGATTAAAAAAATAAAATAAAATAAAATAAAAACCGCGTAGGTCCGTCATAAGACAGCCGCGGCAGACTCGTTTATTCAGTGAGTGTTGTGGTAGTTGTAATTGTTTGTGGTTGTCATGGTGATGAGGCCGGCGAGAAAAGAGGACAGTAAACATTAAAAGTCCGCCTGTGTTCCTGTTTTCTGAGCATCAAGATCCAGACCACCACAACCAACCCTCAATTTACATTACTAATAAAGTATTTAAAAAAATAAATAAAAAGATAAACCGTCTGTGGCGACGCACATAGGGCAGTGATCCTAAGTCAATTCAACTAAGTTTGTCCAAGTGGAGTTGCCGTACGTGGCTGTCACGGATCCGGTAGCGTCGCGGATCGGGTAGCGACAGCCCGTGCTGTTTGAACGAGAGGCTGGAAGCTAGCCGGACGGCGCCGCTTGGAGACGAAAGATGGCCTCTGGCAGTTCAAGTGTAAGTAAAAAGTACTAATTTCTTGTGAATCTTTTACATAAGTCATATTCCAGAAATATGAATGACTGTTTAGCATGAATCGTGACGTTAAATCAGGTCTGAAACATGTTTTCAGTGACAGAAAGTAAAATAAAATTACTTTCCCGTGTGTTCTCCTGTGTGTTTTGACTTGAGAACATGAGACTGTCACCGTCCCAGACAAGTTAATTTTAGAGTTAATGTGAATAACCGATTCACTTTGCTACACACGGCTAACGTTAGCTCGCCGTTAGCTCCGTGTTAGCTGGCGGTTAGCTGCGTGTTAGCCATGTTAAAGGACAATTCCAGGCGAAATTCAACTCGGGGGTGTATTTTCCTATCATTTTAGGTCTAAAAGAAGGAATCTGAAGATTTTCAGTTTAATTGCTCCTGTTTTGCGGTAGTTGCGTCTGTCCCCGCATCGCCACGGCAGCAATGAATGGGAGTGGATGTAAGTTCCGCTGTTTAGGCTGTTTACATCCCTCAAAGCCGCAATTTTTTTCCACAGACAGCGTCAGATGGAGACTCAAACATGCACCGAGAAGTTTATTTACTTCAAGCAAGCCGACATGTTTGTAAAAGTCGATCTAATTCAAAGTCTCCCGGAGTCTCGCGCGAGCCCGAAGTTGCAGTGCTGGTGTATTCAGGTGCAGTAGGAGCTACCGTTTGTCAAATCAAATCAAATCAAATCAATCTTTATTTATAGAGCACCTTTCATACATGGAAAATGCAACACAAAGTGCTTTACACACATAGAAAATAAAACAATTACAAGTAAAAACCCCTCCCTCCCACACTCCATACTACACACACACACGCACACACACACACACACACTCTCTCACTACTGACGCTAGGGAGACATGGCATGACACTGAGGATTGAGGAAGCGCTATCTTTGGGCCGTCCACACTGGGAGGAGTCGCAGGCCGTGCCACAGGGGGCACCAGCGCCCAGGCCCCCCGACCCCGACAGACCACAGCCAGCCGAGCCGAAGGGACCCAGGGACAGCGCCCCCAGCAGCAGCCCAGACACAGCTCCCAGCGTGGAAGACCCCCCTGAGGAAACACTGGAGTTAAAAACTAAAAACATAAGATAGGATAAAAACCCTGAAAAAATAAGTTAACAGGGTAAACAGTTTAAAAAGATAAAAAGTAAATAAACAAATAAATAAATAAAAATATGTAAGATAATAAATAAAATAAGTAAAACAAGTAAAATTATTTAAGGTTAATAACAACTTTAAAAGCCAGATAAAAGCAGAAACATAAAATAAGATAGAACCATGAGAAGAATTTAAAATCTAGTTAAAAGCCTGACTAAAAAGGTGTGTTTTTAACCTTCCCTTAAACACAGGAATATCAACTCTTTACTTGCTTCAAGTGTACATTTTTTTCCCACAGACAGCGTCAGGTGGCTACTCAAACATGCGCCGAGAAGTTTTTTTTACTTGAAGCAAGTTAAGAGTTGATATTCCTGTGTTTATGACACAAGCGGTAGCTCCGACTGCACCTGAACACACCGCGCACGGCAACTGGGTCTCGCGCGAGACTCCGGGAGACTTTGAATTAGATCTAGTTTTACCAACATGTCGGCTTGCTTTCAGTAAATAAACTTCTCGGTGCATGTTTGAGTCGCCATCTGACGCTGTCTGTGGAAAAAAATTGCGGCTTTGAGGGCTGGAAACAGCCTAAACAGCAGAACTTACATCCACTCCCATTCATTGCTGCCGTGGCGATGCGGGGACAGACGCAGCTACCGCAAAACAGGAGCGATTAAACTGAAAATCTTCAGATTCCTTCTTTTAGACCTAAAATGATATGAAAATACACCCCCGAGTTGAATTCGCCTGGAATTGTCCTTTAACCGTAGCTCGTCTCCGACTTTTACCGACCGAGATAAATACGGTTTAACATTTAACAACCACGGCGTCATGTTGGCAGTGATCGGTAGGATCGGTCTCAAGCCCCCAGGTTTATCCATGAACTTACTATCTTGCTGGTGTCATACTGTACTGATAAATACCAATTATGGGGTGTCAACATCTACACGTGTAAACGGATACACGGATAACAAATCATAACCGTTTAGAAAAATCAATAATCGATTACACGCCTTTTTTCCCTCCTCCTCCTTCATTTCTCACCAATATAGTATTTTTAGGGGTGATAACGTTGCCTGAAAGCTTCAGATAATAATGGAACTGCGTGTCAATCCCCCCTCACTTTATCTCCGCGTAGCCTACCCGTCTCTCTCCAGCTGACCTTTCAAAATAAAGGCAGAGGGGAAAAAAACACAGACTCCTCCGGTTTGTACTGCGAAGGAGGCATAGCTAGTTCATGTTCATGTTCCAGCTTAACAAAACCTCTAGCCCGCGGTCCCCCCAGAGTTAACACGGTACTACGAAGTTTATCAACTTGCTCCTGACGCTCGGCTCAGCAGCTGAGCAGCGTCTTCCCTCAGCTGAACATCTGCAGGCGGAGACGCTCAGAGAGAAAGTCAACAGCAGCGGATCAGCGCATCCAGCTCCACTAGACTTTCAAAGTAAATGACGCCAGCTGTAAATGAGTTACATAGTTAAACAGCTGCGCTTTTATAGCCGATTTTATTATTAAACTCTGAATATAACCTGGTCGGGACCAGGTTATGAGCTAAGCATTTACCATGGTGATCTAGCCGGGTTAAACGAGAGACACCTTTGTAGAGCCTGGCTTTAGACTCAACCTCGCTAACCCACTAAACTGGCTTCACCCCTCCGTCTCCTCTCTATCTCCGGTTACACGTGTAGAAAAAATTGTAAACGTTGACACCCCTAATACCAATAGAGGTGGGGGTTTGTCATTTACTGCTGTGAATTCACACACAAATGGCTTAAACTGAAGCAGACAGTCCTGCACCTCTCAACAATGTTTTAATTTAAGTTCTTGTGTTTTTCTGTGATTCTAAGGAGCCACTGTGAGAGCTGAGTGACCGGTGCCAACAGAAGGAGGACATCATGTGTGGAGCTGCTATGATGATGAAACCAGAAAACCTCTGATGAGAGAACAGACCAACTGTTTTATTATTCTATGTCCACATTTGACCTCACACTTTTTAGGGTGAACTTAAAATTGACAGTGAAGATTTGGAAGCAGCTATTTTCATAGTCCAGTTAATACAAATGCTTTATTCAGTCCATGGTTGTTATCATTGAACATGTAATAATAAAGAAAGTTACTGTGATTAAACTGTAGTATTTCTTTTACATATTTACCATAACCTCATGGTCAATGTAATGTGACACTTAGGTGAATTATTGTTTTCAGTATCATAGATTAGTTGACAAGAAACATCAGGAAAGCACAAGCTCTGATATTCATCTCTGGATGCTTTATTATTTCAAGGAGGGTAACAAGATTAAACATTTGTATTTTTCTTGTGTGTAGTGAAAGCATTCATAGAAATAGTCCTGGAATTTATTGATTACAGCAGTGTGTCGTGGTGTTCATGTTACTGTACAGATCTGGCCCATTAAAATTCAGTGAAGCAAATCTTAGTAAATTAATTTCATGTTTAAACTGCACTAGTAATTTTAGCATTTTACAGCACTGAAAACGTTTTATAAGCTGTGGATGATGTAAAGGTGAGCCATACTGTCAACAGACAAGCTTGTATTGTATTAGCTGAATTTCCAGTGCAACATCATTTTGGTAACCTGCAAAAGATATGTGCATATACAAATATATATATAATAGGAATGTAAAATAATAGCCAATAGCTGGGTGAATGCAGTGTAACGTGGAGCTCCAGTAGCCGATCATCGGTGATTCAGGCAGCAGGTGAGGTAACATTGAGTCCAGGAGCCGTCACCCACCAGTCTCAGTCCATGACAGTTTCTGTGTTGCAGCTTTACAGTTTGAGACAAGACAGAAACTTAAGTCTCCGGTTCTGTAAAACAATTTAAAACACTATCAAAATATGTTTCACAGCTTCACATTAGCTTATTAGCCTAATGCTAACATCGGCTACAATAATATGACATTACTCCTTATGGGATAATCGTGTAGTTCAAACATGGACATAATAAGATTCTGAGATTACTGTAACGTATTTATAAAGTTTACCTCGAGTTGTAGATGCTAACGGTGTAAGCAGCAGCCTAGCCGCTCTGCACATCGTTGAGCCTGAAGCTAGGGTTAGCCCATGGATGTATTATATTAGGGTTAGCCTCTCGTCCAAACAGCACGGGCTGCCTGCCTGCCTGCGGTGCGCGTTTTAATGACATAAACACCCCTCGTGGGGGGAGACACTCACGTGATTGGCTGTAAAGGAGGGAGACATCTGATTGGCTACAGACAACCTCCTCTTAGAAAAAACGCATTTGTGGATCAGAGTCACGTCAGGGGAGTCTCAAAAGTTTCACACACAAATGCAGGGAGGTTTACAAATTAAAAGCACTTTGTAAATACAGGTCCAACAGTTAATATATGAATGTAACAAGCCCCAAATGCGTATTTGATGAAGATTGCAAATACTTTAACATTCATGTATTTGTGATTATTTTTTAGATTTGTGTGTGCATTGGAAATATGTTTATGAATCTTACTTTTTATATGTGGATATTTTTTACTTACATATGAAATGAAACATATTTGTGTGTGCATTGAAAATGTATTTGTGTTTTGAGTCACATGTATATACAAATCCCCAAATACATTTGTGAAACTTTGATGTGCATTTATGAATTTCTGTGTGCATTTATTCATTATGAGACTGTTCTAGCTCCATACCTTTAATTGTCGGTGCAAGCTATTTTTAGAACGGCGGAGCAGAGCCGTGAGCTGCTCAGAGCTACACTACGGAAGCTAAAGGAATTTCTTGGTTTCCCTCATCAAACTCATCAAATACACAAACAACTCCAAAACGCTGTCGTGGACAAGTTGTGAGCTGCACATTCACCACGCTATGAGATGATAACACAACGTTACCAGACAGAGTTGTTTTAGGGGTAAATTCATGCAAAACCGCTGATGCGAGTTGCGTTCAGGGACAGTTTTTCAGCAAGCAGACTCTGTATTTACCTCTAAAACGGCTCCGTTTCGTAACGTTGTGTTATTATCTCATAGCGTGGTGAATGTGCAGGTCACAACTTGTCCACGAAAGCATTTTGGAGTTTTTGTATTTTGTATTTGATGAGTTTGATGAGGGAAACCAAGAAATCCCATGAGCCTCCGTAGCGTAGCTCTGAGCAGCCTGCTGCTCCGCTTCGCCGCTCTAAAAATAGCTTAACCTACTGCTATGACTGTAGGGATTATGGCAATGGGCCAATTTGCCAAAATGTTGAACTATCCCTTTAAGAATGCTCAATTGATTGATTAATAGACCACCATAAAAAAATATAGGCTACAATCCATATAACAAAAACACGCTATGAAAACATAAAACATGTTCAATGTACAGGTAGCAGCAGACGGGTTAAATGAGTAAATACCAGCGAGCACTTTTTTATAAGATTTCATAAAGATAACAAGATGAGCAACACATGTTCCCAGGTGCTGTCGCTTCATGTTGAATGTCTATATATCACAGGTAATAGAATACTTCTTATAAATGCTCTGGCTGGCCCCTGGGGGCCCCGAACCAGCAGCCAGATGGAAACAGTTTAAACTCTGAGTCCAGTGGGTGTGAAGTAATATGTGTTTACCCTTCCTGTGTACTGCACTGTCAAATATATAGAAAAATTGTTTTTGTGACTTGCCACTTGCCTTCCATAGCCATGTTGACAATTTTAGAGAGCATGTCTGCACTTAAGTCAGGTTGCTGTAACCTGGCTGAATGATGGGATGTTTTCCACCAGGCTCCTCTGTGCTGTGTCAAACATGCGTTACAGAAACACAGCTCTTTAGCTTCCAACACCTCCCTGACCCGCACATGGGCCCATTTAAAGGGATAGTAGCATCTTTTTAAAGTGGGGTTGTATGATCTACAAATAGCCCCTAAGTACTTGCAGTAGAAGACTCTCTGCACTCCTCCCGTTAGCAACGCCAGCCCATAATAGCCCTGCCCAGAGATTTACAACATACAGTGTTGTGAATGGACCCAAAGAAACGGCCTATTTTCGCAGCCTAAAAGAGGTTTTACCTGAAAAAAAATACACAGTTCCATTGTTCACTATAATATTATTTTTTCCAGCCCTTCAAAGTGCAGGAAAAACACAGATATATTTGGACCGAACCAACTGCTGATTGGCGGGCGCTAACCCTGGGCGGAGGGATACGTGAGTTGGTTAGGTCCAAATAAAAACTGCGTTTTTCCTGCACTTTGAGGGGCTGGAAAAAATTATATTATAGCGAACAATGGAACTGTGTTTTCTTTATCAGGTAAAAGCTCTTTTAGGCCGTGAAAATAGGCCGTTTCTTTGGGTCCATTCACAACAATGTATGTTGTAAATCTCTGGGCAGGGCTATTATGGGCTGGCGTTGCTAACGGGAGGAGTGCAGAGAGTCTTCTACTGCAATTAAAGTACTTAGGGGCTATTTGTAGATCATACAACCCCACTTTAAAAAAAATGCTACTATCCCTTTAAGGTTCTGAATGGGTTCTGATGGAGTACACGCTTAAAGTTTTGTAAATACAGACAAACTGCACATCGTTCGACCACTAACTCATTTGAATTCAAACATTCAGTTCATTCTGCAATAATCATAAGCACATAAAAATTATTTATCAATAACCATGAGAATTGGACACCAGCACAACATGGCTCGCATTTATTTCTACCTTTAAGAAGCTCCTGAACGCTGATTTCCCATCTGTTCTTCCATTATTTATAATTTAAGTCCGTAAGGGTCGACAGATCGCAAAACTCAAAACATTTTTTTTTCATTAAAGTGTTCTCAGTTATAAATATCCTCAACAAAATCCTCTACAGACTATTGAGCGACTGTTGATCTGAACCAGCTCTCCCTCACTTTCCATTTAGTTTTCTCTGCCTTGCTGCAGTTGGGCTTGCGTCATTGTTTTTGTTCACTTTCGAGCTAAAAGAATGGCGGCCTCCCGGTACAGATCTAGTCCGATTTCAAGGTCAGGACAAGACAGTGAGTCATCGTGCATAAGACGTGATGACTTGTTCTCCCCATGTTCCCTCTGTTACAAGAAGCCTGTTTGAAAACATTCAAATATACAGAACAAACATGAGTTAAGATACTGAAATAAATGCAAATAGTACAAAATAATATAAAAAGCAAATTGAAATAATATTTTACAGTAGCCTACAATAAAAAATAAAAAAGCCATGTTTCCACAGCTTCTCTAAATGTAGTTGGGTGTTTCTGCTGACCAATCAGAGCGAAGTGAGGGGGCGAGGCTCTTCTCTGACCTAAGCAACAAACTGGGGAAAGAGCTGTAGGCAACAGGCTGCTTATCAAACATGACATTTTCAAAGGCAAGGACCAAAAAACAACAACACAAAAAAAAACATGTTGCCTCATGACAGACAGACAGCTGGTTTGCAACAGGAAGGTTTAAAGTGGAACTACGCCACTAAGTCTGGTCGCTTTACCGCTGTTTTGCTAACCCTCCGCCTGGCCATGTGCATTCGTTGTTAATGAAGCCGCCGAAAAAGCAATCCATGGAGCGGTGGATAGCATTATAAAACATACACAGTGTTACGACGTGTATATTTGTGTAGTCTTAACTGTCACAAACAAAAGATTGCAGGTTACGGAGCACGTTTGTGTCACGGTGCTGCAGAGACGAGAGCTAAAGTACGACACTGATGTTGCAAGGTTGAGCCATCAGACGCCAGGTAACAAGTTACAAGTCATGTCTTAGTTAAAGCAGAAGTAAGCGATTCGGTGGTTTTGGCTAACTTCCTGTCAGCAGATGGAGTTAGCAGTCCCCGCCCTCGTCCCTACGTCACCACATTCACGTGCATCCCTTGGCTGCACACACAGAGAGGACTGCCCCTTTATGCCGTTCTCTCTCCTCATTGGATAAAGGTTGTAGGATACAAGGAAAGTTTTCTCCTCGGCTTACAGCAGAGCAGAGTGACTGACAGATATCTATACTAGGGATGGGCATTTCGAATAATTTTCTAACCGAGTATCCTAACCTTGTCGTACCCGGGTAACCGAATACTGTAATAAAAAATAAAATGACGTCATGTCTGACAGACAGAGCTCAGCCGGTGCATAAATGCGCTCTGTCCGTCAGACAGTCGCATTACTGACACACAGCGTCGTCAGACTAAATATCAGGTGGATAATAAGAGTAGAGATGGAGTTTAAGATGCACATACAGTATGGGGCAGATGTGCATCTTTATGCCGGGGAATAAATGCGCTGCATGCGCTCTGAGCTCTGAGCGCAGCGCATTTATGCCGCAGCTGCCTCGGAGGAGGAGAAAACTTTTTTTTCTTTTTTTTTTTAAATCATTAGCGGTGCTTATTTACATTTTGGTGCCTTCGGTCCTCTCTGCCTCGCATCGTTTCAGGAAATAACTGGGAAGGTTTCAGAATGTTTGTAAACTGAAAGCAGATTTTCTAACAGACTTGATGACGCCTGTCGTCTCCACCACAGATTATTGTAAAAGGTTTGAAAGTCCGAGGCTCGATCCAAAAACGCTTTTACACAGCAGAAAATCACGTTGCTTGATCCGAAACTGTTTAACACTACAAAAAGCTGAACCATGGCCTGATAATGTAGTTTGATCCGACACTAGACTGCGCAACATGCCGTTTTTTTAATCCTAGGTTAACCGGATAATAAATTCATAACCGGATAGCAGATTGCCTACTCGGGTACCCGGGTACTCGGGTAACCGTGCACATCCCTAATCTATATAATATAAGTGATTGCCGTCGGAAGATACAACTATTTAAGACTTATATTAACACAAACATTCTGTTTACTTCTGCTTTAACCATCGCAATTACTCTGAAGCTTTTTAATTAAGGTAGAAATGTAGCTAGCCATGGGAAAAATTCTGCATAGTTCCTTTTTAAATGAAAAGAGAGTAAATGGAGAGAGAGAATGGGGCAGGAACTTTGGGGCAGTTTAACATTGGTGCGTGTCTCCACAGCAGGAACCTCCCCTGAAGGACGATCTCCAGGAACTTTTACGGGGGCTATATGAGTCCCTGCCTCCCGCGTAGGTACTCAGACAGAGAGGCTACAAAAAACTGTGTGGGGCTTGATGTTTACTCTGTGCTGGTTTACTCAGAGCATGATGTGACGCCAACAGAAAGCACAAAAATAAGCTGCATTTTCAAAACTACAAGAGAAGCATAAGTAGAAAGCGTCTATACGGCCGGAAAAACAACAATAACAAGTGCAGTAAAAGTAAACAAGATGTATGATAATTGGACAGAGACTATATGAGATTATGCGATGATCGAAACTGCTGCATAATGATGACTTCACCTCAAGAGTTTTCTTAACTTGTAAAATCAATCTTTTTTTTCAGCTTTGTATGATTTCAAGCCTCTGAATACGTCCAGTGACATTTGGAATATATTGCGATGCCGGAGTCACACCAGGAAATATGGTCCAGGAAGCAATCCAGTGGGTCGCTGTTACTCAAAGCCAGCCAGTAAGAGAGAGAGAGAGGGAGAGAAAGATAAGGAAATAATCAGAACAGAGAGGCGAGGACTAACTTCTTCAGCCAGAATGCACTGACAGATGGGCTCCAACTTTTATTCTTTGGTATCCCTCCTCTCTTACTTTATCCAAAATAACCAACACTGTCTCTGCGTGTATGTGCAGGCTTATGGAAGCAATTTAGTCTTTTATAACCTTTACACAACTTTAGCGCTTAGTATACACAATAAAGCAAAAGAACACCCCTGAAGCCCGAAACTCCCTTATCTCCAGTTTCTTATCTATCATTAGCTTTGGCCTTGTGATGAGTGCTGGGGGTTTGCAGGAGGGGTGGAGGGTGGAGGGGGGGATAATCTATTGAAATATGGTTTCATTTTGGATAGACTTTATCAGCAAAGGTATTTAAATTCTGATAATGAAGAATGCACTGTAAATCCCCCAAGTGCCCTTGTACCACCACAACATACACACAGCACAACAACACGCGGTGGGTGGTAATCATTGTGTAATCACTCAAACAACAGCGCACATCTAGGCCTCTGAGCCTGCAGCCACTCCCACTGCAGCCCAGCCCCTCATATTTGCTTGCATTTGTTGTGGGATCTGAGCAATAAGTAAAGCCTCCCCTCCTCGCGGCCTCGGAGCCAGATTGAATTGCAAAAACACGTTGCACCTGGTGCAGCAAGAACGAGAGAGCCCAAGCAGCAACGTTGTCTGCATTCGCTATCCGATGGCTGCAACCTTATTGAAAATCTGATAATGATATTTGGTGAGCTTAATGGTTGCCCTCTGCAGGCTATAATCAGTCTCACTCAATCCCGTTTTCGTACCCGCCGCTCTCCCCCTCTACAACCCCACCCCCCACCCCTCTCTTTTTCATCTTCTGCCTCACTTTCACAGCGTGCGGCTGACAGAGAAGCATGATCTACGGCTGCTTCTCTCAGTTTTTAAAACTCCCGGCGCCACATCATTTTTCCTTTGCCTTTGTTTTCCGGTCGAATTAGCATTAGCGATTCAGAGTCCTGCTCAAGGACCCTTCAGCAGGGAGCGATGCTAATGTGACGGAGGCTCGAATCTACGCCTCATAATTAAAGGAAGGGGTCCTTGCTCATTACACTGCACCCCCCGCTACTTTATAGTAAATGTAGGATGCCAATACGTGGTACATGTTCAGAGCTTTCCTCTAACATGAAATGCATAATGACCCAATTTGCCCACAGGGATCATTAAAGTTTCATCTTATGTGTTGTAATGGAGTCATACAGACTTTAGTGAAGGCCTACATCTAAAGCTCTATCTGCCGCTGTGGCTGACATTTTATTAGGAGTTCCTCCAGAAGCCCGAACAATACATCACTTCCTCTGAAATACCTAGAGGCTTTCAAACCACATTGGCATTTTCATTGTAACACATTTGCAATAATTAACAGAGCTAACTTTTTTATTGTGATTAATAATAGAGTAGAAGATAGCATTATTGAGCTACACATTAAATTGCTCTCATTAAACTGACTTTCCTGAATTCACCAACTCAGACTACTAAGCGGGACCGTGGAAAGGTCAATGTGATCATTATGTAATTTAGCTGGAGAACAATTATGAAATGGTCTAATAAGAGTGATTTCTAATGAGCGGTGTGAGAGTGACACCTCCTTCTCAGTGGAGCTAATCTATCTAATTGTCAAAATGAAGATCCATTTCAGAGCTTCCATGTGAACCTAATGTAGCCAAACGGCTTCTTCTTCCTGCAGCCCAAGTAAAAACTGTACTTCAGTTTTAGCATATAGTGCTGAGAAGCTAAAACATCTTTTTCAGTTGAATATATTTGCATTTTCTTTATTTCTTGAAAAGGCTTGGGCAATGAGACAAAGAGAGATATATAGTTGAGTACTGAAAGTAATCTGAAATTGTATATTTATGTGTCACACCTGTGTGGCAGGTAATACCAACAGGAAGAAACTGTCTAGTCTTTGTCATTTAATGTCTTGTAATCCCATATGGGATGGGCCACAGTGGTGGCATGACATGAAAATTAAAAATTCATTCATTCATTCATATAGTTGTACCGTAGCTACTTGAATATTTCCATTTTACACCATTTGATGCTCATACTCTCACACATCTTTAAACATATGCCTTATGGATCTTCTAAAATGCAATTCATTTTTAAAGATTAAACCAGTGGTTCCCATTTCACAGCATTAGTAAACATAAAATCTGCATATCAGAGCCTTACGTTTTCCTCCTCTCTGCCCCATTAATCATCTCACAACCTCCCCAGATTTATCTTATGACCCTTCAGAGGCAACCACTGGATTAAACTACCTAACTGTACGTAAAGTAATTAAAAAAATGGCTCCAGCCCGACTGGCCACAACAGTGAAATGCTACTTTCAGGTTGATGCATTGGTATAAGCAAAGTAATAATGTGATATACAATTATAAATCAGCTGCAGAGGCCACTTCTCTGCACACTGAGGATAATAATACTTTTTAAATGCAGGACTTTTACATGTAAAAAGGTGCATTTTCCTATAGCTGTATAAAAAAATATGAGTACAGCTTCCTCTGCTATAGACTCACATAAGATGCTCTTTTTCAGACATCCTTTCAGAAAATAAGCCATTCACTTCCTCGTGTACAGCACAAAGTGGAGTTTAAAAGTATATTTTGAAAGTTTTGGCACCTCATTGGCTTCGCTACAAATTCAATCCAAATACAGTCTTTTCCCTCCTGTGCAGGCAAATACCTTTGAGGTGTGGGGGGGGGGGCGGGGGGGGGGCAAAGTTAGAAATGGTTCCAGGAGACCAACTCTCCATTTTGCTAGCTTCAGCACTCAATAGCTCCATGATTAAAGCCAGTCTATTTTATTGATTGAAAAGGAAGGAGAGAAAACCTAGAAACCTTTCTACTCTTCAGTCGTCGCTTTTCCATCTGTAAAAGTGGTGGAAAAAGCCTCCCTTGACCATGTCCAGGCAATCTGGTTTGAGCGGCCCCTCTGCTGTTGCACTCAGTGACTCCGGCTATGCTCTGTTACCTCATCTCATCAGCTGGGAAAGTATTTGTGCTTGTAGCTGCAGAGAAGGCGGCCACCAGTTAAATTGAGTTACCTGTTCAGAGATGGTTTCATTTTCCATGGATGGCCCCGGAGATCCTTGATGGAACTGCTAACTGCTCATCACCCCTCATGTCCCCCCGTGTCTGTCTGAGCAGGGGGGGGGCGCGGTGACACGCAAACAGCCACGACGACGCGGCTCAGGTGGCACAGACAGCTGGCTGCAGGATCCATCACACCGTCTCAACTGGCCTGTGCAGTCGGCGTAAACCTGCCCTGATGTTTCTAGCTTCCACCTCTGTGAAACAACATTGTGCCTTGTAGCAACCAAAAACGTAATAACAGCCAATAACGTAATCATTTTGACCATTTTAAATGTTATAAAGCCAATAATGTAATAACTTTTTGCCAATAATGTAATAAGTTATTACATTATTGTCTGGTTATTTATTATGTTACTGGCCTAGTATTAACAAAAAACATTTAAAATGTAATAACTGGTGCCGATAATGTAATAATACATAAATATGACTGCATTTCTTGGAAATAAAAGGATTTTTTGCAGTTTTGTGCAGTTTGCTAATCAAAATTAGGTATAGTGGATGACATTAGTAATTTTGACCATTTAAAATGTAATAAAGCCAATAATGTAATAACGTGCCAATAATGTAATAACTTTTTGCCAATAATGTAATAAGTTATTACATTATTGGCTGGTTATTATGTTACTGGCCTAGTATTAAAAAAAACATTTAAAATGTAATAACTGGTGCCGATAATGTAATAATACATAAATATGACTGCATTTCTTGGAAATAAAAGGATTTTTTACCGTTTTTGTGCAGTTTACTAATCAAAAATAGGTATAGTGGATGACATGTCCAGGTTCCATTACTGGCCTGATTATCTGACCTGTTTTTTACCTTGTTGTCTACTTCGTCATGTCGTGTATACAGGTAATACTCAGAAAATTAGAATTATCGTGAAAAAGTTCATTCACTTCCCCATGATTGCGAACTGTACTGAACCAGACAGAGAGCTTTTAAAGGCTCAGGAACCCTTTGCAGGTGTTTTGGATTAATTGGCTGACGAGGCTGTGACAATTTGAGCTACAACATTGAACTTTTTCACGATATTCTAATTTTTTGATTGGGGTTTTCATAAGCTGTAAGCCATAATAATCAAAATTCTAACAAATAAAAGCTTGAAATATCTTGCAATGCCTGTTATGAGTCTAAATAATATATTCATTTCACCTTTTAAGTTGAATTACTTAAATGAATGAACTTTTTCACGATATTCTAATTTTCTGAGTATTACCTGTATAACTGTGTTCCCCTGTTACTGTATTGTATTTATGTTCTGGGACTCCGGATGGAAATTAGCATCGATGCTATAATCTGGCACATTTACATGTTTCTTATATGTACATTGATGTGCGCTGTCCCAGTCAAATAAACAAATAAAGTACAGTAAAGTACATAGTCGTCATATTTATTCATCCAAGATATGTACTATCTTTCACCTCTCTCTCTCTCTCTCACTTCTACCATGCTTAATGATATGTTTGCAAACGGAAGAAGTAAGCATTGTAGGCTATCAACAACCTCCAAAACATAACCAAACAGAGAGGTGAAAGATACATATATAGGTACATATCTTGGATGAATAAATATGACGACTATGTCATCCACTTACCTATTTTTGATTAGCAAACTGCACAAAAACTGTAAAAAAGGCTTTTATTTCCAAGAAATGCAGTCATATTTATGCATTATTACATTATCGGCCCCAGTTATTACCAAGTTATTACGTTATTGGCTCAAAAGTTTTATTACATTATTGACACGTTATTACATTATTGGCTTTATTACATTTAAAATGGCCAAAATGATTACGTTATTGGCTGTTATTACGTTTTTGGTTGCTACATGCCTCTCTACTTTTTCCCTATTCATGCACAGATCCTTAACTAATACAAACTACTTCTTCCTGACATACCGGTGTTTGCTGCTTCTGCATGCACGCAGGAGGACATGCACACACGCAATCAGGCATTTCAGAAGATATATGGGCTATTAGATGTCCTCATAGTGATAAGATAGTGATTAATTTTATGGCTGTGGTTTATATGAGAGCTCTATATTATGTACGTTAATCCTTATTGATTCATATATAATGAACTTTCTAAGATATGCCAATCCGCCATAAGTGATACGGAAAGAAGGGTATAGAGACTGGAGGCTTGGCTCATGTCCTGTCTGTCTCTGTTGATAACCACAGGGCAAGAGATGGGAGGGTGGAGAGGAGAGAGGAGAGGAGAGAGGTTTAAAGAAGTGATGTGGGGAGAGCTGAGAGGAAAGACGAAAGGAGGGGAGTAAAGGGTGAGAGCGGAGGGGGCAAGAAGCAGCTGGAGGAAGGTTTAGAGGATGAGCGAGAAGGAGAAGGAGGAGGGGGAGGAGGGAGGAGGGAGAGAGAGGAGGAGATATGAGGACAGAAGAGAGAAACAAGAGATGACAAAAAAGGGAAGAGAGGAGGAAGGAGATGAGAGGATAACAGATAAAAGAGCAAGGGAAGAGCAGACAGCCAGCCAGCCAGCCAACCCACAGTCACGTCAGACAATTTACTATGTTCTGGCCCATAATGTTTTATAGCACAATCACTGATAGCACAGTAGTCAGTAGTGATCTCATTTCACAACCCATATCCTTCAGTAATGTGAACACAAAGGGAGAAGCAGAGCCATTAGCAGCGTCCAGTGCTCATCTACTGATACTCGTACATAATTGGCTTCCATGGAAGGAAGCAGGAAAGGGTAAACAGCAAGCAATCATATTAACTCCTGTGAGTCCTAATTGAAATCCGTTAACAATCAGCACAGATGACAGAGGCTGCAGAGACGGGGGGGGGGGGGGGGGGGCGTTCATACCGCGAGCCCTCCTTTCCTCCACACGCTGCTCTCTGTGTATTGACACGTGTGAAAACGTGCGTCTGCATCATAATCAAGAGTTATGTTTGATTCCTGTGCTCATGGGCTGCATCTCCTCTCGCCGTCTGCAGTGCGAATTAGCTGGATCTAAAAATGGGAAGACGTCCAGGGCAATGTCAGTGCAGTGGTGCCATGAATGAATATCAATTATCAAAATAATAATTAGAAATGAATCTTAAAAAGGAGCAGCATAACACTTTAGAAAATATTTTTATGCATCCTTCTTACTTAGAGTGAGACGACAAGATCGATACCACTCTCATATCTGTCAAAAGATGAAGCTACAGTCGGCAGCTGGTCGATCGGCATATAAAGCACTGGGAAACCACAAGACTGGCTTTGGCTAAAGAAGGTAAAGACATCCTCCTACCAGCACCCAGGGCCGTTGTATAGGGGAGAAAGGTGATGATAACTCTAGGGGCCCGGCGCCCAGTGGGGCCCCATAAAAAACCCCAGTAGTCTAATCTTTGTATGACTGATTTATTCTGCGTAATACTCATAGTACACTGTAAAAACTCAACATCTTTCCAAGAATATTTGTCTTATTTCTTGTCCGAATGTCTCATTTCTAGTCAAAGCTAATCTCTTTCCACTTAAAGTGAAATTCCGGCGTAAGTGTAAACCATGGTCAAACACACCGTAACACCGAGTTAGACCCCCCCTCGAGAGATCAATTTGCCCGACCGCTACATTCACGAGATCCACCAACTTCAGCAAATACCGCAATATCGCCACACACGGCGCTCTCCGGATCCACTGTCTGACCGCAACCAAAACGCCACCATTTGCCCAAAATAATGCTCAGAACTGCACCAAATGTCATCAATAGTACACACAGGGTCCCAGCACGTAGTACGAGTTGTCAAACATCTGCTAGCTTTGCCTGTTTTCTTTAGCAAGGAGATGCAACTCAACTCACCTACTTCTCCTCCGGGAGCCGCTCGTTGGTGAGGAAGCCCTGACGAGTCGATCACCGAGTGCACCGGAGTTCCGCAGCTCAATCAACAATTACCTCATGGAAATACAATCAGAGTTTTGTTTTTTTTTATCTTGCATATCACTTTATAACTATTATTATCGAGTGCTGGCCACGATATAGGCGCAAATGAGCATTTTTAAGAGCTGCGGAACTCCGGTGCACTCGGTGATCGACTCGTCAGGGCTTCCTCACCAACGAGCGGCTCCCGGAGGAGAAGTAGGTGAGTTGAGTTGCATCTCCTTGCTAAAGAAAACAGGCAAAGCTAGCAGATGTTTGACAACTCGTACTACGTGCTGGGACCCTGTGTGTACTATTGATGACATTTGGTGCAGTTCTGAGCATTATTTGGGGCAAATGGTGGCGTTTTGGTTGCGGTCAGACAGTGGATCCGGAGAGCGCCGTGTGTGGCGATATTGCGGTATTTGCTGAAGTTGGTGGATCTCGTGAATGTAGCGGTCGGGCAAATTGATCTCTCGAGGGGGGGTCTAACTCGGTGTTACGGTGTGTTTGACCATGGTTTACACTTACGCCGGAATTTCACTTTAAAA
>NW_028220307.1:0-4697 GCF_045865225.1 Trachurus japonicus | reverse complement strand
AGAAAGTAACTAGAAAAAGCATTTCCAAGAATGGAAATGGTGTGACTGCTGATAGCAACTGAACGCTGTTGCAGAATTAGCAAATAGTGCAAGCAGTGATCACCATACAAATGTTTGACCATGGTCGGAATCGAACCCACAACCTCATGGTCATTAGACTTCCACTCTGCCTCTAGGCCACGGTTCACACACAGTTGCAGAGACTGTTGTCTGTTAATGATCTGCACACTGTCAACATCAAGAAAGCTTGAGAGTCAAGCTTGAATGACTTAGAATGAAAATTTCTGTGAATTTCAGGCTGAGAGCAGCAGTTTCAACATGAAGCAAGTTATCAGAAGTCAACAGAGGACAACTGGGAAAATAATTCACTATAATTGTTGTTGAGGCAAGATTTGAACCAGCAACCTTCAGGTCTCCAGACCAGCAAGCTAACCACTAGGCTACAGACAGAGACAGTATGTGAGGGGTAAAGAAAACCTTTGATAAGAGGATCACTGGCTTCTGCTTAAAAAAAAAAGTAAGGAATCGAACCCATGACCTCATGATCAATAAACCTTTACCGCAACCCTTTTCGGCCATTTTAAAACCAGCTCATTAGCCATGCACATTAGCAATTCACCTCTGGGGGGTGGGCGGAGACTGCGCTGTTTTGCACCCGCCCAGCCACCTCCTCGTACCCCATCAGGGTGCCAGGTGAGCTATACCTGTTATACCTTGACAGCTACACCGAGCTGCCAAGGCTTTCACCTCTGAGCCAGATGAAGAACGGGGTGGGAGCTTGTTAGCCTCGTAAACCAGCCTCTCGCGGAAGTGCATTTCATTTCATTCCGAGGGAGAGTCTGGCCTCATCCCCATTCTAAGCGTTTCGACTGAAACCCTCAGAAGGCCGAGCCAATCAGCGTCGCCGCTGTGATTGACACAGCACGTTGGCCAATCAGGGACCGACTGGTGCAAAGCCCCGTCGCTACACCAACTTGTTGATTGGCTGAATGGGGTTGTCTGTCAACGCTACTACCAAAGATATTAAACCGTCTTTTGCTACTACTCCCGCCCTGCTGCCGCCCACCCCAAATGAAATGAAATGAAATGAAATGCATTTCTGCGAGAGGCTGGTTTACGAGGCTAGGAGCTTGTAGCATTAGTGCCCTCCCCTGGAGCTGTGACACGTCAGCTCCAGTCTCCCTGAAACTGCCAGTTTGCGTCTGCCATTGGTTCACAGCAATTTGAAGGCAGAAAAACTCAGAAATGCAATTTTGCACTTCCTTTTCTGCTGATATGTGCTCTAACACAAGAAAAATGCCACAGGAACTTGTGAAAAGCACGAAAAACATGATTTTCATGGGAGCGGGTCTTTAAAGTTCAAAGTTGCTGACACACTAACAAGACTGCTCAGGTGGGATTTGAACCAGTGACCTTGTGGTTAGATGGCAGGAACCTTATCCACTGGGCTATTCCAACACTAATAGTGAAGTAGAGGTTTGATGAATATGAGATTTTTGTTTTCTGTTGCAGAATTAGCAAATAGTGCAAGCAGTGACCACCATACAAATGTTTGACCAAGGTCGGAATTGAACCCACAATCTCATGGTCAGTAGACTTCCACTCTGCCTCTAGGCCACACTACACACAGTTGCAGAGACTGTTGTCTGTTAATGATCTGCACACTGTCAACATCAAGAAAGCTTGAGAGTCAAGCTTGAATGACTTAGAATGAAAATTTCTGTGAATTTCAGGCTGAGAGCAGCAGTTTCAACATGAAGCAAGTTATCAGAAGTCAACAGAGGACGACTGGGAAAACAATTCACTATAATTGTTGTTGAGGCAAGATTTGAACCAGCAACCCTCAGGTTTTCAGACCAGCAAGCTAACCACTAGGCTACAGACAGGGACAGTATATGAGGGGCAAAGAAAACCTTTTATAAGAGGATCACTGGCTTCTGCTTTAAAAAAAAACGGGAGTGGGTCTTTATAAAAGCATCATAAAAGAGCCATTAGAAGTTTGTCTACAAATCAGAATTTGAATGAAGTCTCTAGCAGAAAGTACAACATGAATGAGGCAGGAATCGAACCCATGACCTCATGATCAGGAAACCTTAACTCTGCCACTTCGCCACAGAGAGCACAGACTTAAGCATGTTGCCATTGTAATTTGATGATGTGCTGCAAATGGTGGCACTAGCAATTAATGCGTCTCTTAACGACCACCTGTAACCAATTGAGGGTGATGGAGGGGAGCAGAATTCAACATAACATAACAAGATTGCTCAGCCTGGATTCGAACTAGTGACCTTGGGGTTGGCAAGCGGACACCTTACCAACTGGACTACAAACAGAGTTGTGAATAAGAGAGGTTGAGACTTTCATGAATGTGAGATTTTTCAATGATGCTTAAAATAAGGAGAAATGAATATATATTAGCCACACCAAGCAAGGAGAGGACTTTTTTGTGACCTGTGACTATTTTTTTGGTGAATTAAAATGATTTAAAAAGCACTTAACAGCAAGTTACAAAGTTGAGCTCCTTCTCCTGCTGCTGTGAAAAAAATGCATTGAGCTGTATGAGAGCAGAGAGCTCCCTGGCTGCATTTAAAAAATATTTTAAATTATTATCTAAGTCTCTTTGCATTTTTGACCAGAATTTTAGCCAGAAGACAAGTGTGGCTACAAAACTGGAGAAAATAATTTGTCTAGAGTTTAATTTGTGGCCATGCTGACAGTTTAGCCAGAAAAACTCTAGAATGTTTTTTTGCCTCTCTCCACTCTGACACCACTCTAGGTCTGCTCGTTAGACGCAATACACACCCATTATAAAGCTGAAAAAAATCAGAAAAAATTAAATATTTTAAAAAGTATAAAGAGTTAAAAAGAGAAAAGTAATGCCGATAAAGTTTAAAAAAAGCTGCACGTTTTGATATATGAATTGTTGAAATAGCACAAAGTATGAAGGACTAGAAGAAGACCGTAAAAAGGCGGAAGAAAATGGCCAAACAGAAGAACAATAGTGTGACTGCTTCAGCAGTCACACTAATTAAGCAGAGTGGCCACATTTTCTTTATTATTCTACATTGTATAACTGCATCTTTGTTACCGGTAGGCAGATTATATACATTGACCATATGTTTTAAAAATTAAAAAAAAAATTCTTCGAAGGAACTGCAGCTGTCATAACTGCACTGGAGCAAAGAGCAGGATATTTCCTACTGAAATGAAGGGGATGAACAGCGAATAGTTAATATTGCTAGAGAGCCTGAGTACATGTACTTTTCCACCGTGTTTTATCGGCTCTAAATCGGACCAGATTCGAATCTACAGCCGCAGTTTGGATGACAAGGCACCTCATTTGCTCTTTTGATCTGCAGCCAGCGTGAGCAGAGAGACTAAAAGGGAGCTTCCTCATTATCCTTTGCTCATCGAAGATTTGTGATCGGCCTAAAGTTTAAAAACAAGCACGTGCGAGCTGATGATTACATGATCGGGGGGGCAGATAGTCATGCAAAGTTCTCATCTTTTTTGTCCGCCCCCGCGGCCCCCCGCGGCGCGAAACCCCACTTGACAGCGGGCGAACGTGATAAGTTTTCACAATGAGAATGTGGCTGAACTGCAGCCAGGACTTCCACAGCTGATGTATAATGCACACTGCGACCAAGGCTGCAGCCTCTTTTGTCACCGGTGACACCCTAAAAACCATTTGAAGGGCCGGAGCAACCGCTGTGCACCACATCCAGGTCCGGTTTCACAAGAGTAATTGTAACATTCAGGTCTGACCTTAGCCCCAGTTCCTCATTCTCAGCCTTTGTTTCTCTCCACCCCTCTTAACAAGTTTTAACAAGCGGGGGGTTCTTGACCCTTTGAACTGTGCAGCCAGATACTCATTGTTTGTGACAACAGCCTGGAGGGAGGTCTGCGAGTCACGATGACGGCTGTGTTTCTGACTGATGTTGCATCTGCTGTGTTTTGCGCCTCTCTGCCCTGCTGCTTTAAAAATGTATAGTTTATATTAAAAAACAAGTTGGAAATGTGCTTGTGGCATCTGTAAATCTCCCTGGCCCTGCAGAGTGGGAAGCCATACACACACACACATGTTAAATAATGATAAATTATACATGGCACCAAGCGAGCTCGCCCTGTGTGTCCATCGTGAGTGAGTTTCAGCCGTGTAATCTGTTTTGTGACGCAGCCATTAGGAAAAGTCGTATTTGTACTGAGAGGAGACGCGAGGAGGAGCCACGAAACATCAGACAGGTACACAACCTCCTCAGTTAACCCCCCTCCCCTCCTCCCTCCCTCCCTCCCTCCCCCTCCTGCAAATGTACTTAGCAGCTGTTTCTGTAGAAGTCACTGGAGAGAGACTCCATGGAAAAAGGAGTCGGGCCAGCTGGGTGGAGAGCGGTGGGAGGATTTTTTCCACTTCTGTCTGTCTGATGGAGACATGCTGATTTCTCTCAGCGAGCTATTCATCTTGGAGTGTGCAGAGTATCGCATGCAGTGGCAAGCTGCAGCATTTATAGATGAAATGGGTTTTTAAAAAGCAAAGCAGCCAGTAATAGACTTTGAAATTTATTGTTTCCCTTTTTTTTTTTTTTTTTTGCAGCACAACAAGTCTGAAAAGTCACAACTACAGATTGAAAATAGGTCTGATTCATTGGAATGTGTGCGTTCACACTTAACTTGATTTCCTTCACCCACAGTGAAACACT
>NW_028220306.1:0-49546 GCF_045865225.1 Trachurus japonicus | reverse complement strand
TAGTTTTTTCCTCGATTGCTAAGACACATTTCTCGAAAGCTTCTCTCATTTTCTCTAAACTGTGAACACAAACCCCAATTTTCAAGCTACATTCACAAAACCTCAGACTCTTCTTGCAAAACCAAACTTTCACCTCAAAACAGTTCAATCTGTGCCCAAAACTGAACTTTGTTGCCAAATCGTGCCCCGAGTCAATCAAAATTAAAAACACTACTGAGCAGCCACTAAACACTACATAGAAAAATAGAAAACACAATGCTCAGCACATGAAGCTGTAGAAATAAATGTTTATCGTTCACTGTAGGCTAAATGCATGTTGCAAAACAAAAAACCTGTGCATTTACACTGTAGCACTTTTCTCCTTCCCTTTCTTTCACCCTCCTCCTTACCTATCCATTTCATCCCCTTTTCCTTCCTTCTTTTTTTCTGCCCAGTTCATCCCTCCCTCCCTCCCTCCCTCATCCTTTCTTTCTTCACCCTGTCACCTCTCATCTTCTCCTCTTGCAAAACAAAAAACCTGTGCATTTAGCACTTGTACATAGTAAAAAAAAAAGGAGTACAAAAAACAGAAATCTTGTGCATTGTAGCACTTGTACAGTACAAAGACAAACAGAAATCTTGTGCATTTAGCACTTGTATACAGTAAGCCTACGTAAAAAATAAAGTACAAAAATATAGAAATGAGAAGTGCACAACTCAGCCACAGCGTAATTTCTCTGTACTGGGTCAGGCCACAGGACTTCATCCTGAACTGGCTTACAGTATATGTGCCCTCACATCATTGGACACAAGTGTGATCAATTTTGAGTTGTTGTGTTCAACCGGTGAAACCTGTGCTTTACTTGTGTTTGACTTTTGCCACCTGTGCTCAGCATTTTGCAACACAGGTGCATCACAATGAAAATGTGTTGGTAAGTTGTGTCTAAACAGGTGAAAAGTGCTGATGGTTTTGCCAAAAGAGTGACTGATTCAATCAGTGGGTTCAGGCAACTGAGAATTTGGTTCAGACAACAGGGTTTAGTGTTTTAGCAATTGAGAAAAACTGTAAAACATGAAACGAGAGAGAAGGTGGAAGCCTGCTTCTGTTCTTCACTGCCACTGTGGGAGACATTTTTTGTTTCTAATTCTTTTTCTGAAAACAGTCATTTGTGGAGTTGCTTGGTGCAATTAAGACTAAACTCACTGAGATGGAGGAAGAGAATCAAACATTTGTTTATTATGAGGGCTTGTTACAGCACATACACACACAGGCTGGTCAGGGGAGAGGATAATGATGAGAAACACAAAGATAATGAGTGTGTGTTTCTAAACTTAAAAAAGAGGGGACGGAGAGAATGAGGAGACGGAGAGATGGTTTGTGGGTGTTTGTCTGTTTAGGAATTGGGGGGGTGGAAAGTGGTTGCTGCTGCTGCTGCTGCTTCTCTGTCGCCTTTCAAAAAGGCTTTTTTGGGATTAACTCCTGCCGCCTCCTGTGGGAGAAAATCTCTGAGGAGAAAAAGGGATGGAGTGGGATGAGAGGAGTAGAGGAGAGAAGAGGATGGAGAGGATGGAGAGGAGGAGGAGAGAAAATGAGGAGGAAATGGAAAAGAGGAGATTAGTGAAGCGAGGAAGGAAAGGATGAAGAGGTAGATCTAGGGAGGAGCATGAGGGGAGGAAATACATGCAAATGTCACAACCCAAATAATGAAACAAGAGGAACAAAGAGGAAGTAAAAAAAGATAATAGAGGAAATTGAGCCAAAATTGCTCATGATTTAATTAATTAATCTATCTATTTATTTAGTGTTATTCTTTCTATTCTCCATTTTTGTTATTTGTTATTCAATATCTCTATTCTGTTTGTTAGACTTATGTGGGTAGGGGTGGTATATGGGAGTGTGTGAGCAAGATGTCTGTATTTGTATTTGTCATGTTATGTATGTATATAATGTAATAGTGCATTGTTGTTATGTGTTCTATGTGTATGTCTGTCTTGGGACCCCCTTGAAAATTAGATGCTACATCTCATGGGGCTATCCTTTGATAAATTCAAATATTAAAAATTGACCCAACTGGTGAGATGATGATGATGATGAGGAGGAGGAGGAGGAGGAGGAGGAGGAGGAGGAGAGGAGACAGGAAGTTACGTTTTTATGGGGAAGGTGCAGAAAATGGATGAAAAGAGGAAAAGGCTGTTTAGAGACAAAGGGAAGAGAAAATAGGAGATTATCAGGGTGAAGGAAAAGTGGAAGAGAAGGAGGGGGACTAAAATGAACCGAAGGGGATTAGAGGAGTGACTTCATACCTCCATCCTCCAATCATATTCCCTCTTCTCTTTCTTCTCCATGAACCTCTGAGCTCTCAGCTCTGAAACAGACTCTCACTGTGACCCCACGGTGCTTCATTCATCTCTTCCTTTGTCTTCACTCCCTGCACATTCTGTTCACCTCTCAGTCAACTCAGTTATTTGCAGTTGTTCTTTGAAACACAAATGCTGTGACCAGGACGAGGAATCACAGCCATTCACTGAGTGTGACTGATGTCCTCATGCTTCAGTTATTATCTCATAGCGTGGTGTGAATGTGCAGATCACAACTTGTCCACGAAAGCGTTTTGGAGTTGTTAGATTGTGTATTTGATGAGGGAAATCAAGAAGTCCCATGCGAGCTCTGAGCAGCTCGCAGTTCGGCTCGGCCGTTCTAAAAACAGCTTGCCCCAACAATTAAAGGTAACGGACCTATAGGGATAATGGCAATGGGCTAATTTGCCAAAATGTTGAACTATCCCTTGAACTCAGGCTTAGGTGAGAAATATTAGTTAGTTACTAATATTAAGACAAGTGACCCACGCTTGCTGCCGCGTGGGGGAAAACAAGTAGACTCCAGGCTGCTCAAAAGAAGGCTGCAAGAATTATTCTTAGATGTGCAAATGATACTCCAATTGAAGAATGATACAAAAAACTAGAGTTGTCGTATAATAGCTAGAAATGTTCTTCAATTATTTTATAACTTGCATGTTAAAAAGAAGCCAAAACTGTTGATAAGCAGATAAGACAGACATTTCAGCACAAGAGCAGCTAGCACAAGTGATTATGTTTCACCCAGGACTATAGGCTTGTAAAAGGATGGGGTTTTTTTGGGGCTGTGAAGTTATGGAATGGTTTACCTGATCTCATTAGGAATTTACCAGAAAAACATTTTAAACAACAGTGGTATTTTTTTTTTTTAACTCTTTTATTGTAACTGTATGACTGTAATTGAGGGTATAACTTTTATTTAATATTATCTGTATAAGTTTTGTTTTGTGTGTAAAGGCCATTAATGTGTTGTATGTGATGTTTTGGTTTGTGTCTGTTCTATATTTTATTGCATTTCGGTTCTACTGTATTGTGTTTGTAATGTTTTTATGCTACAGTATGGACTCTTGGAAGAATAGCTGAACTGGGCTAAAAGAGATCCAAATAAACAAACAAACAAAACTGATGCTAATGCTAGAAGATACGTGACATTACTTGGCTGATGTGAACTTAAAGCATAAGTAAGCGATCCGGTGGTTTTGGCTAATGCTGCGTTCCAGGCAGGCTTTTGAAACCGTAAATTACAGCTTCAAGTCACAACTTACGACTTTGTAGCGTTCCAGGCAACCCGCAGCTCGTGTTTTTCCGACCTGTTTTACCTGTGAAAGTCACTATAACGGCCACTCGTAACTTCTGACCCGTGAACTTGTACCAGATCGAACTGGTACGACTTCACAGGTCGGAAAAACACGAGTTACGGGTTGCCTTGAACGCACCATAACTTCTTGTCAGCCGATTAGCAGCCCCCGCCCTCTTCCACACACTATCTCCAGTGATGCTGTTGACTTGACTGAAAACAGGGCCTGAGCTCAAACCCCAATTGCCATTTGTCTAATAATGGCCACTTCTGTATAGCACTTCAAGCAAACCTAATTCATGAAGGAGCTGCTCAAGCAAACATGGTGATGAAACAGCTATTAGCCCACTGTGATTTTATATTGCTTCTTTTGTGATTTCAGCTAGTCTTACCTAGTCTTACTTCAGGCAAATGTGGTCACAAGGACAGAAACATATAGACAAGACTGCATCTTAAGTTAAAAACACAACCAAAGCAGCAGTAGAAAGAGCAGAATCTAACAGACTGTGACCTCTGTACTGAGCCATAGGAGGAGCCACCCGCCGCAGGTGAAAGTGTATCTTCACGGCAACATGAAGGATGGTGTGATGGGATGGATGGACAGACTGAATGATGTTCTGTTATTTTTTTCAGCAAGCAGGTGTAACACTCAGTTCTGCTGCTGCTGATTCACCTGGTAGGATGAATTAGGTTTGTAACCTTGAAACTGAAGCAAAGTATTGGGCACAGGACCATGTGTGTGTGTGTGTGTGTGTGTGAGGCATCTTTGATTTCCAGCATTAATTATTAAACAGCATGGTTAATATTTGATGGTGCTCCACCTCCACCTCTCTCTGTACTTTTTGGACGAGCTCACACATGAAATTCTCTCTATCTTTTCGCACTGTTTCTCCACTCATCTTTTCTCTGATTTAATCCCAGTTTGCCTCTTCATCTCTTTCCTTTCCATCTGTACTTAATAATAATAATAATAATAATAATTACAATAATATAATTACAATTATCTTTTTATTTCAAGAGCAGAGTGCTTTCCAAATGGTTTGTGTTTTCTGTCCATTGTTCATGTTTCCTGTTTTGTTTTGAAATGGCCTATTTTACTCCCTGTTGTTGCCTACCTGTGATTATATGTGTCTCACCTGTGTGATTATGCCATTTGTGTCATTTTTCCCTTGAGCATGTTTCCTGTGTGCTCCTCTCTGTTTCTGTTCTCCACTCCACATGTTCTTCTTTGTGTTCTGCTACTTCTGATGACTCCCTGCCCTGGATTATTATGCTTGTTGTTTTTTTTGGACTTCTCTGAGTGTTAGATTTAATTTATCCCTGGACGCTGCAGCTGCCTGTACTTATTTTTGTTTGTTGCCTTACCAGTTCACAAAAAAAACACAATCAACATTAAAAACTATTTCAAGTATAAAAAAACAAATATGCATCCATACATACATACACATACACATACACATACAAAAAAACACATTTAAGAAATTGATTAAATGTAAGAAATAACTCTCAAAGAAAGAAAAAAAAATACCTGGGTGAAGTGCGATGTAAAAAAAAAAAATTAAAGGGATAGTATCATTTTTTTAAAGTGGGGTTGTATGATCTACAAATAGCCCCTAAGTACTTTAATTGCAGTAGAAGACTCTCTGGACCTAACCAACTCACGTATCCCTCCGCCCAGGGTTAGCGCCCTCCGATCAGCAGTTGGTTAGGTCCAAATAAAAACTGTGTTTTTCCTGCACTTTGAAGGGCTGGAAAAAAATTAAGCGTATAGCGTTAGTTCTGGCAGGCCATGACGTCAAGCTCTAATCAGCACAGCGTAACTGTCTTCACCTGTGCAGGTCAGCTGATGGCTCAGCTGACTCCCCTATTGGGGAACTGCATTCAGGGCGCGCTGTTTAAACTGCTGTAGCCCGACGTCACCTCCCTTGCTGCTGCTGCTTCCTCTGCCGGCTTTTTTGCAACCCACCTCCGCCCCAGCTCCTCCTGTCATTATATCTTGTTGGTTGCTCTGCTCTGTCTGGGTTTTCTTTGCTGCTGCGCTCCCTGCTTATGCCGTTCATGATGGCTCGTGAAGGGCAGGAAGGTGCTCTTCCTGCCTCAGGCTTTCCACGCAAGCGCGTGGAAGAGCAGGGGGTCCCAGAACAGTACCATACCGCCAAATTAAACTGTGCAAGTAAATAAATATTATTTTGACATAGTGGTCCTGACAGAATTATATTATAGCGAACAATGGAACTGTGTATTTTTTTTTCAGGTAAAACCTCTTTTAGGCCGCGAAAATAGGCCGTTTCTTTGGGTCCATTCACAACACTGTATGTTGCAAATCTCTGGGCAGGGCTATTATGGGCTGGCGTTGCTAACGGGAGGAGTGCAGAGAGTCTTCTACTGCAATTAAAGTACTTAGGGGCTATTTGTAGATCATACAACCCCACTTTAAAAAAATGATACTATCCCTTTAAGGTGGGATGTAAAGGCAGCAGGTGCTGTGATGAGTGAGGACGTCTTCATTTTGGTTTAAAGCTGCTGAGTTTTAAATTTTGTTACGTTGTTGCGGCACAGGCAAATCTCCCTGGACTTGTCCTGAGTGACAGTCAAAATCCACCTGTTATCCAACCTGAGGCCTTGTTTTTTGTTCTAGCTGTATTTACTGTAAATGAAGTCCAACGTTCATATGAATAACACCAAGGAAGGGGAGATGATGCATGACCGTATGGTTTTCTGCACCAACAAACAGAGCTGATTTAAATTTGGAAATATTCCCCAGCTGATGAAAACAGGACCTACTGTCCTTCTGTTGTTCTACACTGAGGTCAACATTCAGAACAAGGCTTGCAGAATGGGTATATTATAGTGAAATATCATCTCATGGATAAAGAGACAACTCACACACACAGTGATGCGGGACAAAAGTTGCTGAAAGACAGATACACTCACATCCCCACGCCTTTAATATCTGACCCAGTTGGAAGTGATGTGTAAGGGCTTCACAACACTGAAAACCACAGTGAGGTTGGGGTATGAGAGCAGGGAATGAGGGTGTGTTGGGTGTAGGGGTCCTGAAGTAATCAAAAGCCTAATCTTGCAGTGTCTTGCTGTAGATTTTGATCTTTAATTCTGGGTCTTGTTCTTTTTGTTGTGAGCAGAGAGCAGCTCCTCCGGCTGCTGTTGATCTGGTTGGTGTTTAGATGAAGATAAAAGAGAGAGAGAATCTGAGGAGAAAATGCTGTGAAAGTCAGACTCATATTCACCCTCTCTGTATATGTGTGCGTATTATTGTCTTTGCTTATTGCTTTCAGCTCATTTCATCCCTCTCCTTATTGAGTTAAATCAGTTTAATATTTTAGAACAAAAAGCTCCCATCTCACTACTTTTACAATGAGACCATCACAGCAGAAAATGGGACATATCATAAAAATATGTAAAAGAAAATCGTTAAAGCAAATTATTATGAACAAAAAAGCCTCAGTCCTGAAACTTTCAATGTGATTTTTGCATGAAAATGTGTAAATGTGAGCGTTAATGCTGCTCGATGTAAATGCAAAGCAATACAAACGCAGGGAAATGGGAGAGTGTAAAAAGACAGTAATAGACACATTATTCAGAAACTGTCAAATTGCGTCATGTGTCTCAGCTGACATCTGACCTCTGCTCTGACCTCCAGGAGCCCTGTGTGAACAAAATATGGTAATACAGTGACAGATAATAACTCACAGAATCTGCCACAGTGAGAGAAAAAAATTAGTTTGAACCATTTAAAAGATTAAAAAAACATGGGAAAGGGAATAAAAAAGAGAAATCTCATATTTCAGATCATGCTTATCATAGTGGATCTCATTTGTGTTGGTTTCATCTTAATTCCAGCTGATGAAACTGCTCTCGCTGGAGTAATAGATAAGATCTGGAAACACCACAGTCATCAGAAACATCAAAAAGATCAGTTATTTAGTTGATTAAAACCACTTTATTCTAAATATGAGTTAACATGAGACCTCAGTCATCACTGCAGGTAAACGTTTGCATACACATGTGATTTGAGTTCATGAAACATCAACCTTTCAGCCACGTCACTGTGTTTGTTGACATTTTATTATTACCACAGTCAGAAAGTTGTAACCGTGAATTGTTCTCATGCACTTTGGAGCTGACACATTGTGCATGAGCTCTTAAGTCTGATGAAACAGTTTGGGTTCACTATATTTGTATTTATATTACTTTAAATCAACAATGTAACAACATGACCTTTACATAGTCGTCTCTCTCTGCCACTCGTACATTACATTACATTACATTACATTACATTACATTACATTGGTTCTCATTTCTGTGTGAATTTCTTTTTTTTTTGTTCATTCTTGAGCTGAGTTGAATGTTTGTGGCATCACTGAGGCGATGTGTCCATGAGAATGAGATGGTTGATGACGTTGATGAAGACAACATGGTGGCTCTGACTGTCAGTGGGTGGAGGAATAAATAGGTGAATAAAAAGGAAAAATAAATTATGAACAAAACAAAACACAACACATGGACATTACATCAGTAAATTCTGCTTTAGAAGACACAGAAATGAGAAAATAAAAAGCTTCACTCTCCATAATTCATCAGTCCAGGGCCGGCCCTAGGATTTTGGTGGCCCCCCTAAACAAGGTTTTTGTTTGTGGCCCTGCACTCTGAGCGCAAACACCAAATCACTGGTTAAAACTGAATACAGACGTGTTTATGCCTCTGAGGTTTGAGGCCATTTTCTCAAATTTAACATATTTTCTTAAATTGATCTTTTTAAGGTATACTTGCAGATGTAACAATACTCAAGTGTTTTATGTCTAAATATTAGAACCTCCGCTGTAAGCACACTGAGGCCAATTTGTCCTAGAACACCGTATAAAGAAATAATTTAGGTCTGCTTTTTGAAAAATTTCAAATCCCTTGTGAAAACACTCCTTCAGTCATGAGAATGAACTGTTTTGGTGCTTGAAATAGGATATGAATACAGTAATAGATAAGTGTAGAAAACAAGTCTAAAATGACATTTTGTAAGATTGTTTTTTGAGCACAAATGTTGTCATTCTGCCGTTCTATTTTCACCAAATGTCTCAAATGTGAGATAAAAGAAGCTGAATATTGACTTCACATTACATATAAAGCTCATAGCTGCACGTGCAGACCTCAGGATGTTTAAATGACTTGATGAACCCCGGTACCTTTCTGATCATGTGGCCCCCCCACCTAACGGCTGTGGCCCTAAACAACCGCATAGAGGGTTTATGCCAGGGGCCGGCCCTGCATCAGTCTGTTTCACTCCTCTTCCTCTCCTCCGCCGCCAGGTTGATGTACATTTTTAAACCAACAGGGGGCGACGTTGTTTCACACAGCAGCTGAGAGAGAGCAGCAGACCCAGTCCAACAGACTGGTTTCAACTGGACCAGACGGGAAGAGGGGAAGACAGAGAAGACTGATGAGGACATAGTTGTATGGGTTGGAGAAAACGTGGTAGCAAGGAAGAGGGGATGGTGGAGGAGAAGAGAAGGTGAAAAAGAGAGAAAAACAAAATGAAGAATGAATGAGAAAATTATTCTAACTCTCCTCTTTCCTTCCTCCTTCCTCTTCTCCTCCCCCCTCCTCCCCCCCCCCCCCTGAGCGGAGGATGGAGACAGTAATGAGAGCTGTGACAGATTGCAGCAAGTTATCAGCTTCCCGATGCTGCTCCCTCCATCCTGACGGAGAGCAAGAGGTAGAAAAGACTTCACTCTGGTTTCACTCCTCTTTCACCTCCTCTACTCCTCCCTCATCTGTCCATTAGTTTGCTTCTCTTCCCTCCGTTTCTCTCCAACCTGTATTTTTCTCCCTCTCAATCTTTTCCATCTTTTAATCTTCAGCCACACTTTACTTTTCAACCTCCTCTTTCCTTCTGTTCTCCATCTCTCCGCCTCTTTTCTGTCTCCTCCTTTATCTGACTTGTCATCCCTTCACCCCTCTGCTCTCACTTGTCCCTCTGTTCATCCATCTTTTCTCCTCTTCCTCCTCTCTCCCTCTGTCATCACATTCCAATGTTTTTTCTCTCCTTTTTCTCTTTTCTCTCCTCACCTCCTCATTTCTTCATTTTTTATGAAAACCATTTTTCACCTCTCTAAAGGATGAAAACCTCACCACCACCACCCCCTCAGTCTTTTCTCTCTCCATCCCTCCATCATGCAGAGACTCCGTAACAGTTGTCGTCCCAGAGGGAAACCATACGGGTGTCATCCCGCTCGCCCACAGTTACTGTAAATACAAAGCGCAGATACACGGCTGCCTCCACATATATGACGGGAAATATATGAGGAGGAGGAAGAGGAAGAGGAGAAAAAGGAAGGGGAGGAAGATTTAATATCGCCGAGGGAGGGTAAGGGGGGTCACGATGAGAGAACAGAAAATATTTCAGCTCAGAAAACAGTAAAGAGTCTTTGACCAAGAGACTGACATTGACCAGGTGGGATGGAAGGTCGGTGGGGGAGAAGATTGGAGGAACCACGGTCGAAGATGAAGATCGGTCGTGGACAGTCGAGAGGTTTTGTTGTGTGGATGAGAGAGGGATGAGAGAGTGTGAGGAGACAAAGGCCGAGGTCAAAGGGTCACCATCATCTCCTCTGTGACCTCGTCTCCTCCATGGAAACGTCATGAGGTCAAAGGTGAAGGAGAATTTATCAAGACTATAAGGAGAGGACTCCCACTGCACTGACAGAGGGAGATTTCAACTTTACTGATAAGACGTGGAGGTTAATTCTCGCTTAAAGGGATAGTAGCATTTTTTTAAAGTGGGGTTGTATGATCTACAAATAGCCCCTAAGTATTTTAGGACACATTTTTCTCGCGAGAGTGTGTGGCGTCTACCTCTCCTTGTTAGCCCAGATCAGCCCTTAGAAAAACCCATTTTAAACTTGTTTTTTATTGTTTTTGAGTTGTTTTAAATCCACGTTACTCATTTTAAACAGTATCTCTTTTTAACGGGCTGTTGCTTTTAATGATCGAAGCATCCGATCGCTGTATTTTAACTGAGTTTGTGCAGCCCACCGCGGCACACCGCCATTAAGCCGAAAGCCCTATAGAGCTACGCCGGGTTTTTATTTCCTACTCCCTTTTTCCTGGGTTCTCTCGTCACCGTTTGTCTAAACAGCCCACCGACATTTGAATAAATTCCCCCATGGACAACTCGGCCTAAGACAGAAGTTACTTCAACTTAAAGAAGACCAACAAAAAGTGGGAGCAACAAGAGTGCACTACTACGCCGGCTGACAGCGCATTGGAAAGCAGAGATTTACCTGAGACATCCATCAGCAGCGGGCCCTTCCTGGGCCCTCGGCGGTAGGTCTTCTGACTTCTTCCCTGGACTGTAGCTGCCATATCACTGCTGTGGGCTCCTGGACGGAGCCCATGCGTGTACGTTTTTATTCCGTCCACCTGACTGCTTTACACCGGACTTCTCTGTGCTCCGTACTCTTCCTTCTGGCGCCCGCTGGCTGTTGTTCTCTTCCCTGTTTCAGAATCCACGATGGCTTCAGCTTCTGCCACATCTGGGGTCCCTCCGGATCGCTGTGGAGACGGTGCCCTCCTGCAAAAGGCCTATAAGAAGATCGCTGACCTTAAGGAGGATATAAAACATCTTTCCTCAGAGCTGGAGCGGAAGGAGCTGCAGCTGTCTGGTTTCGCTACTAGACTCCCCATGCTGTCCAGCTTTTTTCTGAATAAAGCAAACCAGTCAATCGCTGGAAATGACACCGTTGTATGGGACCCAGCTACTGCCTGTCCACGTCCACCATCCTCAACCCCCAACCGTGAGGCTCCTTGGTCTGAGGTGACCACACGTAGCCGCAAAATAGTTGCGAACACAGCTCCGTCTTCCCAAATAAGCACCTCAAACCGTTATGACATCCTCTCGACTGATGAGTTTCCAGTCCTCCAGGCAGCAGCACCTGCTCCTCTGCCGGCTGCTGATGGAGACAGTACAGCTGATGGCCCCAGAGTGAAACCTCCATCCCGCACCGCAACCTCCTCTGCCCGCCATAAACTTCTGAAGGATGCAGTGCGCCGTCATTCTAGCAGTTTTCCTCTCCGCGATTCAGTGAAGATGCCCCCGGCCAGCAACAAGTTGTTGTCCGGTAAACTCTCACCTTCATCCTCGCCTGCTCGTCCGCTTTTTCCCCCAACTACTGCAATAATTGGAGACTCCATCATTAGAAACATCCGCTTTTTTAACGCAGTCACACATTGCTTCCCAGGTTCCACTGTCCCAAATCTCCTCAAAAATCTCCCAGAGTTGCTAGTCTCACTCCCAGCCTCAGTTGAAAAACTGGTGATCCATCTGGGATTTAATGACACTTCCCTCCTCCAGTCTGAGATAACGAAGAAGCACTTCAAAGAACTTTTTAACTTGCTGAGCAGCTGCGGGAAGTCTGTGTTTATCTCCGGGCCCCTCCCCTCCTTCTGCCGTGGCGCATCGCGCTTCACCAGGCTCCTCAGCCTCAGTACCTGGCTCCAGTCCACCTGCGCCCTAAGTGGGCTTAGTTTTATTGATAATTTTAACTTGTTCTGGAACCGCGCCGTCTTTTACAGTACTGACGGAATTCACCCTTCCAGGCTAGGCAGCAGGGTGCTAACTGACAACATCCGTCACGCTGTTCAACATGCTTGTGCCCCCTCGTCCGTCAGTAAGTGACGTCACCAGAACAACAACTTAGAGACAGAGGGTTCCGCCCCTACACTTGACTTTCCCACACCTGACTTTCCTTCCTCCCCCTTGCGGCGGGATGATGTCCTAACTATTCAGCATCTCCCTATTCCTGTTTACATTAGCAATAGAAATCAGAACTGGACAGCATACCCCATATTTACTAAAGCAAAGGCTTTGAGCAAGGGAGTAAATCCTGCAAATCTTCATCCACTAAAATCATGTGGAAAAACAGAACATAAAGTCACCTCCCCAGTTAGTTGTGCTCTCTTAAATGTAAGATCCCTTTCTAATAAAACTTTTGTCCTGAATGATTATATTTCAACAAGTGACATGGACTTTCTTTTTTTAACAGAGACATGGCTTAGAAATGGTGATATAAGTGCTTTTTCCGAGCTATGCCCGTCCAATTACACCTTCCTCAACTCCCCTAGGCTTAGTGGTAGGGGAGGTGGACTTGCAGTTGTTTACAAGAATCACTTAAAGTGCACAATTTGTCGCAGTTGAGAAACCTTCCAGCTTTGAGGTATTAATGTTTAAAATTAATCTGGAGATCCCTCTGTGCTGTATCATCATCTATCGTCCCCCTAAACCAAATAGTCAGTTTCTTGCGGAATTTTCTGATTTCATCTCCTCTGCTGTTCTTAGTTATGATCACATTTTATTGGCTGGCGATTTCAACATCCATGTTGACAATCCAGACAACCATTTTACATTAGAATTTTTAACCATTTGTGAATCTTTTAATCTAAGACAGCATGTATCATCTCCTACACATGAACGGGGCCACACACTTGATTTAGTTTTTACTCTAGGGCTGGACATAAATTCTTTGCTTCTTAGGGACTTTATCTCAGACCATAAAATGATTTTATTTGATATAAACTGCAGTTCTACAAGTTTTTGTCCAAAGCAAACAGTATATACCGTGGTTTGAATAGCAACTCAGCTGCAGACTTTGATGCTATTTTCAGTGCTCAAGATTGTCTTACTCAGTGCAATAATGTAAATGACATGGTTAATCAGTTCAATACCATGTGTCTGAAAACTCTGGACCAAATAGCCCCTATGAAACCAAGATCTTGTCGCCCCTCCAATCCAAAGCCCTGGATGAATGATAATATTAGAAGACTAAAAAGAGAATGTAGAAGAGAGGAACGCAAATGGAGGAAAACCAGACTTCAAGTTCATAGACTCTATATGAAGGAGCTATTAGTTTCATTTAACTCACTGGTAAAAAGGGAGAGACTCTCATACTTTTCCAACTTAGTTGCTACAAAAAAACACAACCCAAGAGTTCTCTTCAGCACCATTAATAGTCTAATAAACCCCACCCCAGCTACTGTCTGTGCCACCTCTGCAGAATACTGTGAAAAATTTCTGAAATATTTTATTGAAAAGATAGAAAACATCAAGACATCAATTACTCCAGCAAGCTCACCTCCACTCATATCAGAACCCTCAACCATCCATCTGCTAGAAGAATTCACTCCCATTACCCACAGAGACCTGGTTGACATTGTGGCCAGCACTAACCTCACTTCCTGTAAATCAGACATTTTTTCCCTCTAAGTTTTTTAAAGAGGTTTTTGGAGTCATCGCCCCCTGTCTTCTCAGGATTGTAAATGAATCCCTTCTATCTGGATTAGTCCCAGACTACTTTAAGCAGGCTTGTATTCAGCCCCTTCTCAAGAAACCCGGTCTGGATCCAGCACTTCCCCACAACTATCGTCCCATTTCCAAATTACCTGTAATCTCCAAAATTGTTGAAAAAGTGGTCGCTAAGCAACTCCTAGAAAAAATGGAAGGAAACAATATATTTGACAAATTTCAGTCTGGTTTTAGAAAGAACCATAGCACAGAAACAGCTTTATTAAGGGTAACAAATGACATCCTGATGAGTGCAGATTCTGGAAACATCACTGTCCTCATTTTATTGGACTTGAGCGCAGCATTTGATACAGTAGATCACACAATTCTTCTCAATAGACTCAAAAACATGGTTGGCATAGACGGGACTGCATTTAACTGGTTTTCTTCCTATTTGTCAGACAGGGTATTCAGAGTCACTGTAGACAACTTCAGTTCCTCAACAGCTGTCATGTCATGCGGGGTCCCGCAGGGCTCAGTCCTTGGCCCTATTCTGTTCAGTTTATATATGTTGCCCCTTGGACATATCATCCGCCATTTCACCCCCGTGTCATACCACTGTTATGCTGACGATTCCCAGCTGTATGTCTCACTCCGCCCGGAAAACCACAGTAAATTGGACTCTCTACACAGCTGCCTCACTGCCATTAAGGACTGGATGGCCTCCAATTTCCTACAACTCAATACAGATAAAACTGAAGTCCTGGTTATTGGCCCTGATCATATCTCCAGCAGTATCTCCCCTCACCTTGGACCACTAACAGTTAACACGACACAGTCAGCTCGGAACTTGGGAGTCATATTTGACCAGCAACTCAACTTCAACCAGCACATTAAAAGCCTTGTTCAGTCCTGCTACATACAAATTAGAAACATCGCCAAAGTCAAACCAATGCTCCCCAGAAACATACTCGAACAGCTCATCCACACCCTCATCTTTTCCCGCCTGGACTACTGTAATTCCTTGTTCACCTGCCTAAATGATGCAGCAATTAACAGATTACAGTTGGTACAAAATACGGCGGCAAGACTACTCACAAACACCCGACGCAGTGAACACATCACCCCAGTCCTCGCAACTTTACACTGGCTCCCTGTCCATTACAGAATTCGGTTCAAAATCCTCTTAATCACTTACAAATCCCTTCATGGTCTAGCTCCACTGTACATCTCAGAACTCTTAACCCCGTATGTAGCATCAAGATCCCTCAGATCTGAAAATCAGATGTTGCTAGCTGTCCCACGTTCAAAACTCAGGACTAAGGGAGATCGTGCTTTTTCTGTTTTAGCCCCATTGCTGTGGAACAAGCTCCCCCTCGGCATCAGATCAGCTGAGTCTGTGCATCATTTTAAAAAGCTTTTAAAAACCCACATGTACCGACTGGCATTTATGTAATAATCTTAATGCTTTTTTTTTTTTTTTTCTCTATTGTCTTATCCATTTCCACTATTTTATCTTATGCCTGTTTACTGTTTTTCTGTATGATGTTTTAATTGCTTTATTGTTTCAATGATATTGTATTTGTATTTTGTGAAGCACCTTGTAACCTTGGTTTTGAAAGGTGCTATAGAAATAAAGTTTATTATTATTATTATTATTATTTTAATTGCAGTAGAAGACTCTCTGCACTCCTCCCGTTAGCAACGCCAGCCCATAATAGCCCTGCCCAGAGATTTACAACATACAGTGTTGTGAATGGACCCAAAGAAACGGCCTATTTTCGTGGCCTAAAAGAGGTTTTACGTGAAAAAAAATACACAGTTCCATTGTTTGCTATAATATAATTTTTTCCAGCCCCTCAAAGAGCAGGAAAAACACTGTTTTTATTTGGACCTAACCAACTCACGTATCCCTCCGCCCAGGGTTAGCGCCCGCCGATCAGCAGTTGGTTAGGTCCAAATAAAAACTGTGTTTTTCCTGCACTTTGAAGGGCTGGAAAAAATTATATTATAGCCAACAATGGAATTGTGTATTTTTTTTTTTCAGGTAAAACCTCTTTTAGGCCGTGAAAATAGGCTGTTTCTTTGGGTCTGTTCACAACACTGTATGTTGTAAATCTCTGGGCAGGGCTATTATGGGCTGGCGTTGCTAACGGGAGGAGTGCAGAGAGTCTTCTACTGCAATTAAAGTACTTAGGGGCTATTTGTAGATCATACAACCCTACTTTAAAAAAAATGCTACTATCCCTTTAACCATGAAAGTGAACAAACAAGGGATGACATGTTGGAATACGAAAACATTAATCAAATGATTATTAAACCCAAAATAAGCAGCTGAGGAAGAACCAGAATAAAAGTCCCAAAATGAAGGACATTCATGAAATGGCTGCAGACAGATTCGATTCTCTGATGTCGATTTGTAGAAGGTCACTTTGTAAAGCCAGATTGTTTTGTATAATCTCTAATTAACTATATCAATTTATTATGATGTGTGTTGCTGACCTCTGGGCCAGGTCTCTCTCGTAAATGAGATCTCAATCTCAATGGATCTCTATCTGGTTAAATAAATGTTTAATAAAAAGAAAGAAAGAAAAGAAATATGCCTGAAGATGTTGCACTCAGAGCCCCCCCCACAGGCCTGTGTGGATCTGTAGCGTTTTCGCTTTTCGTAGTTGTTTTTTTTGTTTTTTTCAGCCTGTTTGATGTCAGTGACTTTGACTTGTCTTCTTGTATCTTTTATTGTTTATCATTTTTGAATTTGCAACTCATTTCTGCTGATAAAAGAGCTTTGGTGTGTTTCAGCCACTTTGCCATGATCGGCCACCGTAGTTTCCTGTGGTAACTGAAATAAGATATTAAGCACAAGTTTAGCGTAGAAGACTTGAGAGAGGGGGATATGCAGTAAAGGGCCACAGGTTTGAACCCTGGCAGTTGCAGGTGGATGAGACTTTCATGTTCTTTCACAGTAAGGGAATGCCCCAGCATTTATTACTATTACTACCACCACCACTACTACTATTAATATTAATAATGATAACACTAATTCACAGTATTACAAGCCCATGTTGCTCAGACAGGGACAGTGAAGGTTAATACATTAGATTCATCCATGGAGACATTTGCATTTGTTTATTATTCAGTTGTTTTTCACGTGACACCTTCACCACTCACCTGCACCGTAAACACATATATAGACACACATGGTCCTTTAAGTGTCTCATAATTTTGTAAACATGGTGGAGACTCCATTAGCTTTGAATGCCTGAACAGTTCATGTAGTTTGAATGCTTTTATGTAAATGTGGTAATGACTGAGAAGCATTTTGCCGGGAATAAAAGGAGCCTTTTACAGACGGATGTGGAGATATGGAGCCTCCGAGCTTCAGATGGAGATTTTCCTTCACCTCCCGAGTGAATATATGAAAGATTTTAGGAAATAACTTGTGGGCTGTGTGCAGCTCAGCTCGCGCCTTGATCACACTTAACGTGCTGAGTGTGTTATCCTTTAATCCCGCCGTGGCTCATTCCTTCAGAATTAGAGAATCTGTTTCCGCTGCATGATTTAGTTGCAGACATATCGTGATGTGATGCATGTAGATTTATTCTACTTATGCAGTGATAATGTTTCTACAAACCGACCTCAGTCTCCATCAAACCAGCTCTGCTCCAGCTTCAGTCTGAGGTTTGTCTGCAGCAACATTTAAAGCTGCTTGGAAAATGTCTGCAATGCAAAAACAACATCAACAACTGTCATCAATCAGTAAAGCATGAAGAAAAACAAACTAACATTATTAAAAACATGATGTCCAGCTGGTGACCGTTATTATAAATTCTTGAGAGTCTAAAACAGAAGAAATCAGTCTAACACTGTTAATGCATGACTGCTTTACTGGAAATTTGTGGGAAAAGTTCACATGAACAACCTAACATGCCCGTGGGGGCCACTGTGGGGATTAGAAGGTTTATTGAGGGACAGTGTGGGCAGGGCAAAACCCACACTGATCCCATGTGGATCCCACGTGGGTTTGCACACAAGGGTCCACACGCCCTTTGACCTTTGGGGTCTCTATGTTGGTTTTATGTGGGCAAGCTCAATAATGAGCTTCCCTGGAGAATGCCCACATGCCCCCCCTGTGTATTAGCCCATGTGGGGCCGACAGCAGTTCAGCCGTGTTTGCACCCCAAGAGGATTTTCTGTTGTCAACCCAGCCCACATGTGCCCCACATTTCATGGTAGTAACGGGGCCCTATTTTCTGCCCTACGATGCGGTGTAGCTCCATTTGACTATCAAACCATCGCCCACTGGATGCTACAGTAGGGTTTGCTCTGACCTGTCTCCGACCCAAGATCGCGGGAGAACTACAAACTATCGTGAGAACAGCCAGGCTGATTTACTGTCCAACATTACTCCTCAACATTTTACTTCCAGTTTGTGTTCCTCCTGTAGAACAGATGTGTTGTATCATAAAATATTGTGATTTTTCCACCTGAGTGATTATTTTTCTTTCATCAAACTAATGTTGACAAAGTGATGATTTCCAATTGGAAGTTTGTCCGTTGTTTTATTTTGAAGTTTACTGGATGCTCTGTGCGTTTGACTTCCTGTGTGGGGCGATCTAATTAACATGCTTATCTGTGTTTTCTGGCAAAAATAGACTTGCTGTTTATTCCTGTCGGACTGCTGGAGCTATGACGGACTAAAGACGCATTATAGAAAGACCGCAGCACACGAGATGGAAATGCTCTGATTTGAATGACTTGAATGGCAATGAATTGCTCCGCCGTTCATAACACCATACTATACTTAAATAAAGTGATGGTGAATGTGTGGAGGATTTTCAATGGTTCAAGGCCCTCTGGACTGTCCAGGTGTCAGGTGCCATTAAGCCATTTGTTCAAAGTGGAAACACTCCATCATGGTGCTGATGATTGTTTCACTTGTCATATAAAATCTACCTGTGATTGTGTTGATAAATACTTCAGAATTTCTCCCAACATTGTTGTTACTGCATTTTAATGATGCTACTGCAGTTCCTAACTCTAACATTTTGTTATTTGAACTCTTTAAAAATCCAACATGAGGACACAAAAAGCTGACTTCACTGTGTAGCCGAACTCATGCTGAACTGCAGTAAAACATGTTGGATATTAAACCTTACATAATAAATAAAGGTGTTTTCAAAGTTGCTGTAATTTTTAAGCCCCATGTGTGCACCATAGTATGAATGTTAAGCCTCTGGATTGTCTGTAATAAATATAGTAAGTGCAAGAGACAAAGAGGAGGAGCAGCAACAATAACTGAAGCTGCAGTGACAGTCGGTCCAGGGAGGGACGTTAACATCCTGTGACTGACAGCTGATCTCAGGTAAAGAAGAACCAGATCACAACACTAATGAGCAGTTAGCAGCACACGTGGAAACACACACACACACACACACACACACACACCCCAGCCCCAGAGGAAGAAGCTCCCTGACGATGATCAGCAGGTTCCAGGTTTCAGGAGCAGGTTCCAGATTTAGTCTCTGCAGAGCCGCGCTCATTAAAACATGGCAGAGCTGCTGCCTGGAATCAACCTGAGCCTGTGACCCACTTTACTCTGAGTGCTACCTGTGGACACACATAGGCAGCACACACACACACGCACACGCACACACACACACACACACACACACACACGCACGCACTTCATGTGGAACACATACAAGTTGCAACACACTCTGAATGGTGAGGCGCTGCACTGAGCTCTCTGGACGATTCACTGGTTGGTGGATCAATCAATCAATCAATCAATCAATCAGGCTTTATTTGTATAGCACTGTTCATGCCCATATGGCAGCTCAAAGTGCTTCACATGTTAAAAACAAGCAATATAGGGGACACATGTTAGGGAGATAAATTCGCAAACACATACGCATTCACACAATAATTTTAGAACATTGGATTTTATCGGGGAAACGCTATATAATATTCACTCATTTGCAGTGGGGAAAACACTAGATAAAATGAAGTAAAATAAATAAAATTGAGAAGAGGAGAAAGACACTAGGTAAAATGAAGTAAAATAGATAGAATGAGAAGATAAGAGAGATACTAGATCAAATGAGGTAAAATAGATAAAAAGAGAAGACGAGAAAGACACTAGGTAAAATGAAGTAAAATAAGCAGGTGTAGTGGGATAAAATAGAGAAAAGAATGGATGAATTAAAATAGAATAAAAAAAGATAATAATAGTAAACAAATAAATAAGAAAATAAGATAAATTAAATTAAATGCATGTTTCAGAATAATAGAAATAGTACGAATCAGTTAAAAGCAAGGCTAAAAAGGTACACACTAAAAACAGTTGGGTTAAAAATAACCCAATTTGGGTTGTTTTATAACTCACCCGCTGGGTCACTATTGCACCAACCCAGCAGTAGTTAATTTGACCCAGCATGATGGGTTGGTCCATTTTAACCCAACAGCTGAGTTAATATATTCTACCCAAATGCTGGGTCAAATTAACTACAATTCTGGGTTGTTTTAACTACATATATTTGTTAAATATTCTACCCAAATGCTGGGTCAAATTAACTACAATTCTGGGTTGTTTTAACTACATATATTTGTTAAATATTCTACCCAAATGCTGGGTCAAATTAACTACAATTCTGGGTTGTTTTAACTACATATATTTGTTATATATTCTACCCAAATGCTGGGTCAAATTAACTACAATTCTGGGTTGTTTTAACTACATATATTTGTTATATACTCCACCCAAATGCTGGGTCAAATTAACTACAATTCTGGGTTGTTTTAACTACATATATTTGTTATATACTCCACCCAAATGCTGGGTCAAATTAACTACAATTCTGGGTTGTTTTAACTACATATATTTGTTATATACTCCACCCAAATGCTGGGTCAAATTAACTACAATTCAGGGTTCATTCAACTACACATTTGTTGTCTATTAAACTGTTCAACTACAAACCTATATTGTGTATATGGGGCTGCAACTAATGATTATTTTCACTATTGATTAATCTGCTATTAATCTGCTAATCGATTAGTTGTTTGGTCAATTAAATGTCAAAAAATATTGAAAAATCACAAGATGACATCCTCAAATTTCTTGTTTTGTCCACAAGCCAAAGAGACACTCAGTTTATTGTCATAATGGATTCAGAAACCAGAAATATTCACAAGAAGCTACAGTTTAAAAAACTACTCAAATTCATATTCATATAAGTCACTCAATGCAAAAAAGTTGATAACCAAACAGACTGATTGCATCTGTCTGTCCTTTCGGAGTGGGGGGGTTTCGGAATGGAGGGTTTTCCCAAATAGCCTTTTCGGAGTAGCGGGGTCTTAAAAAAAATAGGAAACTCCACCATTACGATGAATAGAAGTCTATTTTCGGAACGGCTGGGTTTCAGAAAGTCGGGGTGTAACCAGCCTGTCCAGCAATGACAACGAGGGCCTGGGATGCTTGCTGTCTGTCGTCTCCCAGTGTCAGGACATACGGGTACGGTCTGGATGCCTTGGCCTCATGTAGGTACTCGACCATGTTTCTTCCAGGCTAAAAAAGAAGATCAAGTAAGATGGAGCTGTATTACTTGTGCAGTTAAAAAAAATAAGTAAACTATTGAACTGAATATTTTTTGCCTTTCATTTTGTATCACAGGCTTACTGATCACTAGATAGCAATGACTGGGAATGAAGTTAGGTTGATGTAAAAAAGGAAAAAAAAGCTTTGATGTAATTAAAGGGATAGTTCTTTTTTTGCACACTTTTCATGCCAAAATCAATGCAGACAACCAAAAGAATGTAAGCCAACGTGAAGATAACAAGCTTGTTTATGAGTAGTATCACAAAATGTAGAGAAACTAATCCTCCCTCATATGGGGCCAGGACTCGATTAAAAAAAATAATCTAATTAATTAGAGGCTTTGTAATTAATTAATCAAAATTAATCACATTTTTAATCGGCTCGCATATAAATATTTGACCTGAGAACGGTGAGAAGCAATTTTTTTTACATGGAATTTAGTATACCATTGAATAATGACTGAAGGTGGTACGACCAACAGACTGGATGCAGATTATCGATATCATTAATCGTTAGTTGATGAACCTTATCGATCGATTAACTGATAAGCAGCGATTTTCCTGAGAATCTAAATTTAAGGGGGAAATTTAAGATGAACATTCCTCATACACTATTATTTGTTAGTATATTTTTAGAGCACAGCGCAATGAAAAATGTTTAAGTAACACGTTATTTGGTAAATGGTCTTTCCTTGCCACTACATTATGATGATTACTGTATTTAACTACTTAAATCACAGTAGCATAAAATGATTTGTTGAACTCAGCCTGATGAAAACATTAATAAAACTAAGTAACCAATCACACAGCAGCTCCATGTTGTCCCTGTGTGATGTTCAGGGACAGGTCAGGACAATCTGAAGACAGAGAGCTCTGGGGTTGAAGTTTATATGAAATTCACCATGAGACAGTGACAGGTCTATAGCTACGTCTTGACCACATGTCAGCTGTTCAGCTGCAGCAGAGGAAACTCCGCTGTTCTCCGCGCCACCGCGACAAGCGTTTTTTTTATTTTTTATTAAGCTCCGGTAGCGACCGGCTAAAATACGGGAGGATAGTGTAAACCAGTGTGGATCCGGTGTTTTTATCAAAGCTTGGTCGCCTGCTGACGGGTCTGTTTGAGCTGCGTTCAGGCTGCATTAAAACTCTTCAGGCAGTGATGACTCATTACTCACTGGTCGTCTGTGTTTTAGCGATGGTACAGCCTGAGGCCAGTATACAACCAGGTAACAGTGTTGTATTCTCTTTTCACCTCATCTCTCCCTTGCAGTGATCAGTGTCAGCGGCTTTTTAACTCGTTAAATAATTGTGCTCCAGTATACCAGTACGCTTAAAACTCATCCAGTGAGAAACGTTCCACGGTGCAAAAATAAGTGCGATTAAAATGCGTTTTTTTAACATGTTCATTTTTGTGTAATTAATTAATCTTAATTAACGTGTTAAAGTCCCGGCCATAATTTATATATATGATGAACTGCATACATGTCAACTGAACAAACTTTACATCACTATAACAATCACTTACTTCACAAGATTATTGGTGGCTGTGTAGTGGAGTTGTACTCTCTCTCATTGCGTTGTATATTTTGACCAAAGCAGAAGACCATCACGGTTGGCAATCTTGTCTTTCATTTCAGACATCTGGGAGAACACACACACACACACACACACACACACACACGTCAGGGAGACAGTGTGTCCGACTGCTCGATTAGTTTGAAAATGAACATAAAATAAAATATAAATCTTACCTGGCAGAGGGATTAATACGACAGTCAGTCCCGGTTTCCTCTCACACACGCACATAACGTTACACATCTGTAAAATGAAAAGAATGTAAGTTATAGAGGGATTATATGTTTACCAACAAGTCAGGATGCGTGCACAACCTGACTGCAGAAAGAACCGGTTGTCATGGTTACCTCTATGGATCTAGTGTAGTCAAAGCGGTGTTAGCTAGCGATGTTGTCAGCCTACTACAATATCACACGAGAGGGAGCGCTGTTGTACTGTATATCAGCACGGCTGTGATTCGGTCGTAGGATAATCATCACACCGTGCTGATATACAGTACAACAGCACTCCATCTCGCGTGATATTGCTTTTATACAACAGTGCTACGAGCGCATTTTAGAACAGTAATAAACAAGAGATTATGATTTGTTTGTTTATTTAATTTGGCTCCGCCAACAGAAATAGTTATGCAACTGGAAGGGAGACAAGGCTGTTGAAAGGCAACACATAAACATTTCATATTAGCTTGCGACTAGCTACAAGCTTTTCCACCGAGCTGCTTCCAGTGCTGGTTCTGGTTCTGAGCCCGTGTCTGATTAGCACCGGAGCAACAGGACCAGCGTGAAGACATACAGAGACGTTATCGATACCGTATTACATTTGTTTATCTGCTATGTAATCAATATAAACACAGTTGAAGCTAAGTAGCTGAGCTACGTGGCTAACAACAGCTAACGCTAATATCAAAGACGGTTTATAAACCAAGACCTTTCATGACGAGTCAGCTTCCTGTATGCATGTCACGTGGGCTTCTGCACGGCCACGCCCCTTTAGAGAGACCAGAGGCAGTTTGGAGTGTATTGATTCCTATGGGACAATTTAATGTGAACACCGATTATGGTCGGGCCTTTCTCCCCACGGTCACTGAAGCAAATTTTGAACTCATTTTTCACAAGCCACATCTCTTCTGAACAGTTTGACACCAAAATGGTAATTTTCAGACGGAGAGATCCGGAGAAAATCCACTTTGTTCCAGACCTGTCTCTGTCTCTACGACACACTCTCGCGAGATTTGGCACCGATCTCCTAGGCAACGTCAAACAAACGGCCGCGAACTCCCGTGAAAATGATTTAAATTATTTTTGGCATGCTAAATATTACTGTTAGTAGTGTAAATATTTAATGTTATCATAAGAAAATATAAATATCTCACTTTCATCTACCTACAAATTGTATAAATCCACACACACGTTCACAGACGAGGTGGGGTGACGGTTGGCCACGCCCACTTACATTGAATATCATATTCAATAAATGGAAAGATACTCCATGAGCGGCTGCTCCAATGATATGAAATGGTATACACTTCCTGTCTCTCTAAATGGGCGTGGCCAACCGTCACCCCACCTCGTCTGTGAACGTGTGTGTGGATTTATACAATTTGTAGGTAGATGAAAGTGAGATATTTATATTTTCTTATGATAACATAAAATATTTACACTACTAACAGTAATATTTAGCATGCCAAAAATAATTTAAATCATTTTCACGGGAGTTCGCGGCCGTTTGTTTGACGTTGCCATGGAGATCTGTGCCAAATCTCACGAGAGTGTGTCGTAGAGACAGAGACAGGTCTGGAACAAAGTGGATTTTCTCCGGATCTATCCGTCTGAAAATTACCATTTTGGTGTCAAACTGTTCAGAAGAGATGTGGCTTGTGAAAAATGAGTCCAAAATTTGCTTCAGTGACCGTGGGGAGAAAGGCCCGATCATAATCGGTGTTCACATTAAATTGTCCCATAGGAATCAATACACTCCAAACTGCCTCTGGTCTCTCTAAAGGGGCGTGGCCGTGCAGAAGCCCACGTGACATGCATACAGGAAGCTGACTCGTCATGAAAGGTCTTGGTTTATAAACCGTCTTTGCTAATATCAAAACACATCGCCGTCAAAACGTAGTTGCCCCCGCGGCGATTTTTTTCCAGCCGTGTTTAGTAGAGATTTATCTCCAATTAAACGGACCAGGTCAGGTTCAGGTTTCTAACTGTAGCAGCAGCAGAGAGATGGAGCAGCTCCTGTATGGGGAGCCTGGCTCTGACTAGCTCCTGTCCAGCTGAACAGCGGAGTGATAATGCCTGTAAAAAGTCGCAGTGCTGTTATACAGCTGCGGCAACGGCAACTCAGCCACGGACACTCACAGCACGGCGTCGGTCATCGGTAAAAACAACTCTGTGCATCCCTAACGTTAGCCTACCTACAGCTATTTAACAGACAGTCATGTTCAGGAAAACACTCACGAAACTACTGAGGTGCTGCCTGGTCAGAGACGAGGGAAGAGGACGGACATGTCTAAAGTCTGGAACAACTGCATAACGTAACTGTAACGTTACGTGCACCACTGAGTATGTACCGGTAACTTAAAACAATATATCTTAACGTTAATTAATCTCAGCTTTCCATTAGTATGTGACCTCGTCTTCAGCCACTGTCGTAGTAAACATTTCACAACTCATTCGCTGTAGTTCTACAGCTGTTCCTGTGGGCATATTTAGCTTTATCAACATTCAAAACAACGTGTCTAGCACGTTATATTGCTCGAAATTAACACTTCGCTCCGGGACATAATGTAGCTACACCTCACATGTGTGTCCTTGTCTTTTGCCTCAAGGAGATTACAGTAGTTTCTGTACTTCCACTTTGAAACGCCAACTTTTCCTCCGAACTCTGCGGCTTCCCTCTAGTTTGTGTGTGTGAGGCTAAACTGCGTGCGTGTGTGGTTTGTGTACAAACTGAACACTGCCTCTGATTGGCTTAGCATGAAACCTTACTCTGCCTCAACCAATCATCATCACTTATGCGGTTGTCTCGTCCCGCCCTCCTCCCCCCTCCCCTCACCAAAGGAGAGAGGAGAGAGAGAGAGAAAAAAAACAGTTTTGCAGCTTCTGTGTCTGAGATGAGCCAAGTCGGAGGACAACGGCTTCACTGAGTAGTTTGTAACGCGCCTCATTTAATTGTCGGTAACGGCGGTGTAACGATGGAAATAGTAATTAGTTAGATTCCTTGTTACTGAAAAAAATAACGCTGTTTATTTTAACGGCTGCATAGAAGAACATGACAGCTGCAGCCATGAACCGTGACCGCTCTGTCACCCCTCGTTATCGCGCGTGAGACTTTGTTCTCGCGAGACCTCGTTTCGCGCCGTTCGTTGTAACCGTTAGTAGGCTAACGTTAGGCTAAGCCTTTAGCAGGCCTTAATAACCCAGTAACAGAAAACCAGCTAACTCAAAATAAACATGACCACTCGTTCATGTACATTTTCATCTAAATTCATTAATTAATTTGGTAAATGGCCGAGACCGAACAGAAAAACTGTATCTGCGTGTGCTATGGTAACGGCTAAATGGCTAACTAATGTTACATTGTTAGCCAAACCAACCAACTAGCCCTGACTGTACAGATACGCGGTTACTTCAACAATTAAAGCAACAAGGGCAATGTGAATTAGATATAATGTCCACAAACCTTTTATTATTGCCTCGCCAGAAGTATTCAGTCAGACGTTCGCTGGGTGCACAGAGCCTGGTGTGTGTGAAGGAGCAAACTTCTGTCGAAGTGAATGTCATGAGTTCGAAGCACAAATAACCCAGCTGCTGAGTCAACCGATATGAGTTCGAAGCACAATTAACCCAGCTGCTGGGTCAACTAATGTATGTTGGGTTGATGGATTTTTGACTCAGCACATGAGTTGCACAAAAATAACCCAAATCCCCAATAAATAACCCATAATGGGTAGAACATTTCATAACTCAGCGGTTGAGTAGAATAAATAACCCAGCAGTTTTTAGTGTGTAGGTCTTCAGTTTGCTTTTAAAAATGTCCAGATTCTCTGCTGGATCAACAGACTGATGACACTGAGAGAGACAGAGATAGAGAAAGAGAAAGAGAGAGAGATAGAGAAAGAGAAAGAGAGAGAGAAAGAGAGAGAGGGACAGTGAGGACAGAGAGAGGAAGAAGAACCTGCCTCTATGATTGACGTCTCTCTCTCTTCAGAAACACCTGTTTGTGTTAATTACAGCTGTTAAACACCAGTCATTAAAAACACTCATTTTTGAGTGCATTAAAGAAGTAATTATGTCAAATGGATGTTGACGACGCTGGGTCGTTCATTAAGCTCTTCAAATAAATGATCCATAAAAATTAAAAATGACACCACTTACTGTCGCTGTTATCTTCGCTCTCTCTGTGACTCCATCAGGAAACTGACGGCTTTAATCAGGTCAGAGGAAACATCATGAGTTCAGCTCAGCTCTGTTTGTTGTTGCTGTTTTAAACTCAATGTGAAAATAACCGTGTATAGTATAAAATATAAGATCTGTGAATCAAATTCTACCAAATAATGAACATTTACAAGCATCGGTGTTTAAAAAGTCTCGTTCTCTCTTAGTTTTTAGCTCCCGGGAGTCAAGTGACCTTGAAAGACGTTTCATAGACAGTCCTGTGATTGGCTGATGGCTACGATGATGCTCCTTCCTGTCAGAAATAAAGAGCATGAATGAAATAAAACATCAAGACACTAAACAATCACTGACAGAAAGGCCAATCACTTTATTATCAAATACTGCAACATGGCTGCGGGATGCGGTTGCAGTTGAATGAGAATCAGAAACAATAAGGTTTGGGAGGTTACATCTCTCAACTGATGATGCTGTGACCACTAACACACACACACACACACACACACACACACACACACATACACTGACAACATTGCTAATGAGCATTGGAGGTTGAGCTGTTGCTCCCTTGTCCTCCATGCTCTGCTGCAAACAGGATAAACATGGACTTAATCACAATCCTCCGAGGAATCTGACGACCTTTATAACTTTACTGTTGACTTTGTGTGTGTGTGTGTGTGTGAGAGAGAGAGAGAGAGAGAGAGAGAGAGAGAGAGAGAGAGGTTTATGTGTGTGCTTGTTCAAGTTCATGACATTATTTCCTGTAGTTCACAGAGATACTCTAGTTTCACATCAACGTAAACAGTCAATTCAATAATCAACCCACAGCACATGTATTTGACCATGTATAACTTTATTGACATGTTACACTGTGATTTACTGTATGGTGCAAAACAGGAAGTGGGTGGAGCTCCTGTGGATCTACAGTGGCTCTAAGAGTTCAAAACAAATGCAAAGACACAAATATTCTACAAATTCAGAAAACAACTCAATTAATAAGTGATGAACTGTCAAAACACGTCTTTTCCAGTTCCAGAAGAAGCCCATTCAGTGTCCAGCTCAAAGTTTATGAAGTGTAACATTGGGGGGCGGAGCTTCTATTAACTGCAACAGGAAGTGTAGAGACGCCATCTTGAGCTGCATCCGTATCAGTCGCCACACGTCCAGGAAAACAAACACGTGTCTGTTACCAGGTAGAGGATGATGAGGACGAGCATCGTAAATCACGTAAAAAGCAGCCTGTTTTTAGACCGTTTTTACTTATTTCAAACATATTTTCACTTGAAATAAGTAGAAAAATCTGATAGTGGAGCAAGTTTTTCTTTCTTATTACAAGCACAAAAAACTTGCTTTCACTGGCAGATTTTTCTACTTATTTCAAGTGAAAATTAGTTTGAAACAAGTGAAAATGATCTAAAAACAAGTTAATTTTTAGGTGATGAGTCTTATTTTAAGTGGAAAGAGATTAGTTTTGAATAGAAATGAGACATTTTGACAAGAAATAAGACAAATATTCTTGGAAAGATTTTGAGTTTTTGCAGTGTAGTTATTACAAACACACACACACACACATAATTCAGAAATTCATATTAGTGATTATAAACACACACGTTTGTTGGTTTTTCTGTAGCTATGAGGACATGAAGTCTTTACCGGCCTGAAACTCTGAACCCACCCGACTCAATCCTCACACACACACACACACACACACACAGATGCGACTGCTCCTTCATCCGTAGTGCTTGCACTGTCTCACTTAATGCAGGAACTGTCACTCCTGCCAGTTCACTGAAGCCTGTGACTCTTTTGTTCTGTAGCAAATGTCAACTCAACAATATTTAAAAAGTTACTGTGGCTTCAATTTAATTGTTGCAGTTACTTATTTTGTATTAATCGAATTCTGTGGATTCACCTCCAGCAAAGCTTCATATTCACCAATATCATACTATATTTGTGTGTGTGTGTGTGTGTGTGTGTGTGTGTGTGCGTGTGCGAACACCCATAAAATTACTGTTGTCATTTTGCAGCAGACTGCGTATATCAAATCCTGTGCACTGACCTTAACTGTCACCTGTCTCTCTCTCACAGGCATACACACTCTCACACACACATTATAAATTAATAGGTGTATCCACAATCTTGTAAGTGTAGTGACCCAAGTCAGTATCGATGTACTGTATCATTCCCGTGTGTGTGTGCAACTAAGTGTGTGTGAAATATATTAGATGTTTAAATATTCATCGATCTCTCCTGCAGGTCTCACAGCTCCGGGGCAGTGATAGTGGGTGGGTGGGTGGGGGGGGTCACCTCTGTGTAGCAGCTTCTACCATTAGGCCACGCCCCTCTGTGTGTCTATTACTGTAACTGGTACAACGTTCAGTATTATTGGTAAAACTTTTCCACTTTATCATTGTGTGTGTGTGTGTGTGTGTGTGTGTGTGGTTACTACATGATGCTGTTAAAAATGACCTTGAAAATCAGGTTTTAGACCAGATGAAGTGGAATGAACCGTGTGGACACATGTTGATGTTTAGTCTAATGTTAATAGAACTTAGCATATTAACACTTGCTAATTACAGCTGTTCTCAGTCAGGCCTGCTATTGTTACATAGCCTATGTCATCTGGATATATAATGGTCAAAAATATATCTATATGATGGATTTTAATTTGGTGTAACATGTGACAACCATCTACTCGTATGTATATTTATTTAATTCATTCATTCATTCATTCATTCATTCAAAACATATACAGGCTAGGCATATTGTCAAAATAAGAAAATGTTCCAATTTCTAATATGTTTTGAATATAAGTTTGACATACATGTTTTTGTTTTATAAATATATAAATTCTGTATATGCACAGCTCCAGACAGCTCTGACTGTCTACACATACATTACTTCATGAACCAATCACAGATCATTTATTTGGCACAATAGCAATAAAATAAAATAGAATTGTAATTAACATAGCGTGTATACAGTATATATACCTATGAATCCTGATGTCAGTTCAGAGTTAATTCTAACATGACGTAGCTTTATGAGTGTGTTGTGATAGGGGAAAAAGGTTATGAATGATACATAAAGAGTAAAGAATGAAATCAGATTTTATTACTGGTCCCTGTTAATCCCATGTGAATTCACCAGAATGACAGTCTCGTTGCCTTTTTATTCTCTCTCTCACTCTCTCTTTTCTTTTTCACAAATATGCATGAATGACTTTTCCCTTCAAGTCTAATCGAATACACAAATCCTCCAAGCGCCTGGTTAAGGTCACGTCTGTTTGCGTGTTTCAGACAGAGCTGTTTGTCAAAATAAAGCCCGGCACAGAGAAAAGAGATTGTTATTAAGAGACGGCCATTATCACATGGAGGCTCGGCAGAGATGGCAGCGAGCCACTTAAAGGACAACACAGAATAATTCTTCACAAATTACAGGCTTTAAGGCTTTAAGGTGCCACAACAGACGCCTGCAGGAGGACACATGCTGCGTCTGCATATCTGCCTGCGACACACACATGCACGTTTGGCTTCCTTTCAACACTGGGGAGGAAGGGAAGGAGGAGGTGGAGTGACAGAGGGACGAAGAGGAAGAGTGACTGTGACAGGGAGGAGAGAGACAAAAACCAGATTCTACTCCTTTTTGATTATTTCCTCCTCCATTACTGTCATTTCCCGTTCCACAGTCAAAGAATATATCAAACATCTGCGTGTGAAGAAGTGTTTTTGACATTTGACCTTTAGACACCAAAGTCTAATCAGATTGTATGTTTGAATGTTGGTGTCAAATCTGAGGAAGCTCAGTCAAGGTTTCACCAAGACTCTGAGTCCATGAGAAGGAGCTGGACGCCCATACAACATGGCTGCCACTCAATACTGCATCAAATGATAGAAAAGAGAAACCAGTGAAGTCACAGCAGGGGTGGATTATTGTGTTACTCTATTTAAAAAGTGTGAGTGAGGGACTCTGACACGGAGGTGGAGGTGTAGGATAGGGCATAGGGCAGCCCCCCCCCCCCCTCCCCATGACACACATGCACATCTTTTACAGTTCGAAAACTTTGTGGGCTCAGACTGTAATTGCAAAACAACAAGAAAACCTGCGCATACTGACCACACGGAAGAAATGGCATGATTTGAGCTCTACGCAGGCAGAAATTGACCGTGCTATGCGCGCGCAAATTTGCCGTTCTTACTTGTGTCCCCCCCCCACTTCTGAAACTAAAGTTTTGCCCTTGGATGTACTTAAAGCAGAAGTAAGCGATCCGGTCGTTTGGGCTAATGCTGCGTTCCAGGCAGGCTTTTGAAACCGTAAATTACAGCTTCAAGTCACAACTTACGACTTTGTAGCGTTCCAGGCAACCCACTCGTGTTTTTCCGACCTGTTTTACCGGTGAAAGTCACTATAACGGCCACTTGTAACTTCTGACCCGTGAAGTCGTACCAGATCGAACTGGTACGACTTCACGGTCGGAAAAACACAAGTTACGGGCTGCCTTGAACGCACCATAACAGTCCTCGTCCCTACGTCACCATATTCAGGCGCATCCCTTGGCTGCACACACAGCCCTTTATGCCGTTCTCTCTCCTCATTGGATAAAAACTGTAGGATACGATAAATGTTTTCTCTTCGGCTCAGAGCAGAGTGACTGACAGACCCGTGTTTCGGTCCAAACACTCTATAGAAGTGATTGCTGTCGGAAGATATAACTATTTAAGACTTATATTAAAGCAGAAGTAAGTGATATATTTGTGTTAATATAAGTCTTAAATAGTTGTATCTTCCGACAGCAATCACTTCTATAGAGTGTTTGGTCTGAAACACGGGTCTGTCAGTCACTCTGCTCTGCTCTGAGCCGAAGAGAAAACTTTTATCGTATCTTACAGTTTTTATCCAATGAGGAGAGAGAACGGCATGCAGGGCTGTGTGTGCAGCCAAGGAACGCCGTGAATGTGGCGACGTAGCGACGAGGACTGTTATGGTGCGTTCAAGGAAACTCGTATTTTTCCGACCGTGAAGTGGTACCAGTTCGATCTGGTACGAGTTCACCGGTCAGAAGTTACGAGTGGCCGTTATAGTGACTTTCACCGGTAAAACAGGTCGGAAAAACACGAGTGGGTTGCCTGGAACGCTACAAAATCGTAAGTTGTGACTTGAAGCTGTAATTTACGATTTCAAAAGCCTGCCTGGAACGCAGCATTAGCGAAAACGACCGGACCACTTACTTCTGCTTTAACACAAAAATATCACTTACTTCTGCTTTAATGAAAAGGTCTCACTGAACATTTTCATTTTTTAAAACATGTTTTTAAATGTTATGTTTTTTAGAATCTTTGGCAAAAACAAGTAAATGGGAGCAGTATAGATAAATAAATTAGGCATTTTGCTGTAATATCACCCAAGCTTTAACTGTGTAGGCTACACCAAATATAGCTTCCTGTTCCAGGTCAGGTGTGGCAGTCATATTTGCAGGTGGGGGCGTGGCCTGAACAATGGAGGGTGAGTGGTGAAGGAACTGGTTGTTCTCCGTAGAGTAAAACATGAGTTTCTGGAGTCTGGACTTTCACGCCTGAAGATGAGGCACTAAGGATCAAACTCGAGACTGTTAGCTGCTGCTTTGGGCTGTGAGACAGTTGAGGATTTGTGTCTAAGGCCTGTGGACTCAGGTCCTCAGGGCCCCCCTTGAGGCCTGGGGCTCTTTCTCTGTTGTGATGTGTGGATCTGCTGATTTTTTCTGTTGTTTGTGTGTGGGAGTTTGTTTGTTTCTGAATCAGCAGCTTGTTTGTTGTTCTTTTTCTTTTTCTTTTTTTAACCGCAGCTTGTTGTTTTATTTGTTATGTGTTTTCACATATTTCTGAATCTGCATCATTTCTGAATTTGAGGCTTGTCTCCCCTGATGGAAAGTTTAGAGCTGCTGCAGATCATTTGTATCGTCAGCCACCGCAGATATGACAAAAACTAAAACTAACCAGAGCCTTTGTTTCCTGTGTTCTCTCTGCCTGTGTTTATTGACAGAAATTTAAACTGACTATGTCTTTCATTGTCTGTAAACACACTGAAGAACGCATCACCCTTAGTGACTTCCTCCGAAAGCCACAGGTGTTTTTGTTGTGGACTGAGGAATCCCATTAACCTTTTAGAGGCTTTGTAATTTCTAGACTCTGGTCCTGCTGACTGAGGTGTTGATAAGCTCCCATCACAGAGTCTTTATCAATATGTCAGATCGTTTGGAGGCATTTGCATCCTGAGTGTTTATTTTGATTCATAATCGAGGATGTTTTTGTTGCTTTTGGCTCTTTTCTGTCTTTGTGAGTTTATTTGCATGAATTCTCTGGGATTTTTTTTAATTGAACATCTGGACAGCAGCAAAAATCAGCCACACTTGAGTGAGATTTAAATGTTTGTAGTTTGTTGAAGAAAAATGCAGCAAAATGTATTCACTTCACAGTGTGTTCAGTTTATTACCATTTGTCCTACACCGGAATGCCTCACATGCAGACTATTGAATAGATTATACAGTTTAGATGTCCCCTTAAATGCCTCACATGCATCATTTACAGATGTCCCTTAAACACCCTGCATGCAGACATCTTATCAGCCATTATGGGGGGATTGAAGCAGCAGCAGTGACTGTGTTGTGTCTTTATGCAGGTATTGGGAGGTTTATAGTTGTCATTGCAAAATGTACAATTATGAGGAGCTCCTGTTCCTCTTGGAGGCCCACACCTTTGTCTGTGTTCTGATGGTTGACAGGTTGAATTGTGACTTTGCGAAAAATAGGCCTGCTCTGATTGGCTGCTGAGTGACACATGGGACACTTTTTTTTTCTTGAACTCCTTCTGTCCCCCTGAGTTATAGCATCTTGTGGCAACATGCCTGTGTGCACTCAGAGGTGTTACCCACCCTTTAAAAAGATGTTCATTGAGTGTCATCAGCAGCTGTGTGGTGTCTCTCCATGTCACTCTGAGGTGCGTTTGTGTACTTGCATGCCTCAGAAGTGTTTTCACTCTTGACTTGCTGTACCTCTAATATAATAACCCACCATTGTCTCATGATTACCAATCATCACCGACACAGCATGAGCCCCGCCCCACCCCACCCCACCCCACCTCGGTCTACTCTGTTTTCCCTCAGTCCTATTGGATGGTTACAGCAGGCGGCTCCTGTTTTGTCTACAGGGTTATCAAGCATCAGGCATTAAACCACAGTGACAGGACCAACAGCAAAATGGAGCTATCAGCCTTGTCACCCACCAGCAGAAAAGAGGTGTTAAAAAAAACAAAAACAAAGACTTTCTATCCTGGTGTCAATCAGTGTGTTGGCAGCCTGCTGACTGATGCTGTAGCCTGAGGGACGACACACAGCACAGTTTACAGCCATTTATCAGACACCTCCCAGACTCTGATTAAACTCTGTCACCAACTTTGGACACAAAGTTCAGGTTCAATCAGAGATAAAACCATCTCTCTGATGCTCCTGCAAGCATCCTCCAACCTTGAATCTCATCCTTGCCCATGACATCATTTGCATAATGAGGAAATTTAATTGAGACCAATGCGGGTCAATCACTTTCATGCAAGATGCAAGATTCATTTAATTAAAAACATGCAAGTGAGTCCATTCAGGATTCACATATTGAATTGGAATATTTAAGCAGCTAAAATGGTGCCAACAATTTCACTAACTGTGCTACCTCTTGTTCTGATTGGTTAGGTCTGTTATGTCAGAGAGAAACCAGGACGTGCTGTATGTGGACTTCTTCTGTAACCATGGATCTATTATGAATACATCCATGTCTGTAACTTAGATTTTGTACCTCACATAGTGACATCATAGACATGCAAACAGGTTACCAAGGTAACATCTGTCCCTCTCTGTTCAGATAGATCTGGATGAGATGACTGACATGTCAGTAGAAAATGTGTCATGTCCAGCAGGAGGTTGTTGCAGTTTGTGATTTCTGTCACCTGCAGTCATGAATATTATAGTTTGAAATTTTGTGAATTGTAAGAGTGTTGAATTTTACCATGCAGTAAACCAATCAGCCTTCCCAGCAACAAAGATGACTGCCATGTCATTTTTCATGTTGTAGGGGAGCGCCGGGTCGATTGATACACTTTTCATTTAAACGTCTTTTTCAAAGATGACGCTATGTACACAAACATTTTTATCATGTGATCAACAACTCACATGTGTATTCTCTTAAGTGTAATTTAACACATATGTTGGATGATCGCGCTGTTTTATAACTTTGAACGTAAGTTGACATTTGTCTCAAACGCCCCACCTATGCGGGTCGTTTGAGACACAGAGGAGGGACGGTTGAAACAGCATGCTTTAAACAGAAACTACTGACATTACTCTTGTTTTTATGAAGCATATTGGACAACATACTAGTGTACTCGTTATTGCCAAAATGTCCCATAATTTCTCACAATATAAATAGGTCAAATAAATATTTTTGTCCCGTGCGTAATTGTCAAGATCCACATTTCGATTAAACTCACCTTTCTTCTTTTGTACGAGTTGTTGGACGACTGCATTTTCATTTCATTGACTTATTTCCCTGTCCTAAGTCATGTTTATGGAGACACAGTTGAACATATTGTCATTTTACCCTCGGCATTTTTCCCTCACTTTGCACATCTGTTGTTAGGTCATATTATTATTGCATGAACCACACAATACAACTTTTGATCACAAAAAAACTACCGCACGTAAGATTTTACTTTCCGTAGTCAAAAACCGGTTTGCGCTAATAACTTTTGAATGGCGTGATGTCATTTCACGAGCTTTCTCAGGATTGGTCGGTGTTGAGTGCTGAAGGTAGTGACGAAATCTGACGGCTCAAGCTTGTGTAGTTTTCGAGGAAATCGCTGTGTATCAATCGTCCCGTGTATCAATCGACCCGGCGCTCCCCTAAGCATTGTTTTCATTTTTTATGCCAATGCAATTCAGTTTGCAGTTTAGTGAGGTTAGCATCGCAGCTGTGTCGTACAACACGAAGGTCGCTCTCGTCTATGGCTATTCACACATATACGTATATCTCCATCATTCACACCTTTTTGCACAGGTGAAGGAGAGTCAGACTTTGAGGAAAAGTCTCTGGTGACACTCATCAACTTTGTGTCTGTTGCCACAGAACAATTTGTCCTTTTTAACCTCAGGTGTTCTTTAGATTTTTGTTTGTTCTTAATCAGACTAAAAAAACAACTTCACATTGATCTAAAGTTTCTAACCTCCACTCCTCCTCTCCTCTGTCCCTTGCCCTGTAGCTACAGCAGCATGTTTCCATCGTGACAGTCTCCAGGAGTGTGGCAGTGACAGTTTTACGGTGTCACCTTGGTGACGGTTGTTCAGGTGATGGAGGAGGTTGTTAAGCGGAGTGGACGTGTGACACTGACGCAGCAGGAGGCACGGTGAGCGCTGCCAGTGCCCCACTCACCGTCTCCCAGGCTCCTGATGCCAGGTGTGATGTCATCATGTCCTACAACCACCATATTGGAAGATGCAGGCAGCTCTACTGAGAATCTATTAGTTTACTGACTTCTAATGACCAGGGAATAATCCTATAGTAGCTACCACAAGAGTTTAATCCTCCTCACACCCTTTCAGTTTCACTATAGAGGCCTCTGCAAGATATAATATCCACGATCCTCAGCTGCTGTTGCTATGGAGAAGAAGCCTGTTAGTCAGGAGACTTAGGCTGTGTTCGAAATCATCCACTCACTCACTCACTCACTCCCTATCCACTACATCATGTACACGATGTAGGGAATGACGGGAGGAGAATTCGGACTCTAGGCGGTGACTTTCTGGACGTGGTTGCGTCAGCTGATGCTCCAGGTGTTAGCGTGTTAGCATGTTAGCCTACTGCTGTGACGGAAGCAGACGCGCCGAGAATCATGTAAACAAACCATGGATTTATGAAACAAACCGGACACATAAAAATAAAATAATAAAAACCAGACCCTTACGGGAACATTAGAGGATGTGATTCTGTGTGGTTGTGTTACTCGGACAATAAACTGTTGAAATATCGGAAGTTTGGTTTGGTCAACTACTGTTGTGTGTCCCGACCGTGAGCCGTTAACGGCTCTGTGGCTATTAGCTTAGCTCGTCAGATCGTATTTACTACATATTCTACTACAGTTTCTTAATTAGATTGATTTAATGCTGCCTGTTAATGTTGGGATGCTGCTGCCCAACTCCTGCTCCTCGGGCAAACGGAGCGAAGGCAAATACGTCTGAGGAGTTTTTTTGGTAAATTGCCTAAATAAATCGTAGCCAACATGCTAATTAGCTTCCTCTTCTTCTCCGGCAAAACACGACCGCATTGCATTGTGGGATACGGGAGTAGGAAGTAGTGTACATTGCTTGTTCACTCAATTTCGCGGTGCATTGTGGGTGTTTTGTCATCCACTACAAAATGGCGAACACACTATATAGTGCACTACATCCGTGATAGGGGGTGATTTCGAACACAGTCTTAGTGAAATTAGTGAAAATTAGTGAAAATTAGTGAAAAAAAAAAAAAAAAAAAGTATGACTAAGAGCCCTTAAAACATGTAAAATATCATATTACAAGATCATCAATATCAATGAAATGACCAATGACCCAAACTTCCTCAATGGAGGCACTGTGCTTTGAAAAACAACAAGTGCAGGAGATTTTTTTTGTAGCCTTGCCCAGATCTGTGTCTTGCTAAAATTCAGTCTCTGAGCTCTTGGGGCAGTTCCTTTGACCTCATGGGTCTCATTTTGCTCCATTATGCAAATGAGCTGTAAGGTCTTATTTAGACAGCTGTGTACCTTTCCAAATCTTGTCCAAACTATTTAATGCAACACAGCTGGAATCAAATGAGGGTATAGTATGGAACCATCTCAAAGATGAATGAAGAAACTGATGGCACCTGAATGACCCATGAGTTTGTGCACTCATCAAGCACCTTTTTGACAAAGTCCTGGTATTGTTTCTTTCTCGTGTCTTTAAAGATGTGCATTGTATTTACCACAGATGTGCAGTTGCGGCTGTCAAGAGTGACAAGATCTCTGAAATCATCCAAGAAAGGATTGCCCATTCTAGTAATAGATTATTGCTTATAGATAATCAATTTACTACATAATAACTTTGTTTAATTTATAATCATTGATAATAACTTGGGAATGATAAAGCTCCAGTGCTTTTCTACCCCTTCCAGATGTTTTGCAATCCACTCTTGAAAGTGCAGTGTCTTTATGGAGTCTTAGCACAGTTAATCCATCATAATATTTAATGAGAATGTGAATACTTTTAGTAAGGCATTCTGTTTTATAGTTATAATTTGGAAGGTTACTGGTCAGTGCACAAATTAAAAGCAGATTTGGCTTAATGGCCTAAAAAGAGCATAAGACCATCAATTATCTTCTTAAGACTCGTCCTTGAAGTTGATAAAGAGAATATTGTTCTCTGTATGGATTTTTCAAAATATTCTGGTGGGCTCATAGGCTAAAATCCTTTAGTGGGTACTGACGAAGGCTTTTATCCACCCGGTAACGGTAAGAGTGCAAAGTCACCGGACTATGTTGGAGGGACAAATTTTTATTGTTGAACTAGGATGTATTGAATCATGAATGATCCACCTGTTGGAGTTGTTGTTATACTACTACTTCTACTATGAAATTATAATAATCATAATTGGGGTCAAAAGATCCTGTTCCAGTGTCCTGTCCTAAACCTGACACCTTCTGAACCAACAGAAGCAGGATGCTCAGTGGAGTCCCTCCTCTCTGAGTGTAAGTGGTCGATCAGCTGCATCAGCTGTTTCAGCTGGAACCTGCGGCGAACTGAGCAGCTTGTTCACTTTGTGAGCTGATTGATGTCGACAGTGAATTTACAGTAAAGAATCTTTTCCACAGGTGAAAGTCAGAGATCCATCACCAGCTCATTCGTTTCACCTGTTTGTTCTGGTATAGACAGAAAAACATCAACTCATCCATCAGCCTCTCGCTCTCTAATGAAGCCCTGGATCTTTGCCCTCATCTGTCTTCACCTCCATCTATCTCTCCCTCCATTTGTCTTCACCTCCATTTCAGTAATGCTGCCCTCCCTCCGTCTCTGCCCGTGCTTCGATCTCCCTCTCTCTTCTGTCATTTGTCTGTTGCTCATTACTTCATGTTGTTGCTAATCATCCTCTTGCAATTCATCCATCCACCTCCCCTCATCACTTCCTCCCTCACATCATTGTGACACCTCCATCCATCCACGCATCCATGTGTGGCAGGATGAAGGAGGGCCCAGGCGGGGTTTGAACCTTAGTCTCCCGGGTACGAGTCATGTGCGCTTGCCATTCGAGCAAAGGGAAATCACTGTGGCCAAGTAGCCAGGACACATGATCAATTGGAGGCATAGTGACAGGACCGTCACCCATCCATCCATCCATCCATCCATCCATCCATCCATCCATCCATCCATCCATCCATCCATCCATCCATCCATCCATCCATCTGTGACGGGGTCAGTTTTTATTGCATTGCATTTTATAAGTTATGAAATACCGTTGTTTTGCATGTTGTGTTTTATTAGGTTTTGATTGTTGACTACATGTTTCTTTTTTACGAAGTGACCCTGAACTACCCGCAGCCAACAGGCTAATCAGTTCAACAAGCCACAGGTGTGGCAGAGCCAGGTGGGCCTACTGTATTTAGGCAGCAGCAGACAGACATGCAGCAGAGACGTAGATTCTCCGGGTCGAGCAACAGGCAGCTGACAAGATGGTGGTTGTTGCTGGTAGTCTTTGGGCTGTCAATCAATCATCAATAAATGATCAATAAACGGCTTTGACACTCTTTTTAGGACCGACTCTTCAGTAATGATCTGAACCTCAGAACTTCTTGTGTGAACTGCAGATTTTTTTTCATCACTTAATAGAATAAAAGGGGTGGAGCATTGTCCGACCTCCACCAGCTCTACACCTGTGGCAGTTGAGGCGTTGAGGGTTTTAAAGTGACTCTGTGAGCTGTTACAGCTCACAGTAATGCAGTTACTGTAAATGTTTCCTCTGGTCAGTGAGAGTTTCATTTTCCTACATTAACAGTGAGTGAGAGTGAGATGTCCAGCTCAGAATGCACGATCCATCTGTCCGTCTAAAGCTGCCTCTATTGGTCCACTTGCTCGCACAAGTATTTATGCATGTGCCCCTCTCCTCCATCATCCATCTCTGATCCATCCATTCCTCTCCTCCCTGCAGTCTCCTCTCTGCTGCAGACCTCTGTGCTGTTGCTAATCACTCTCTCTCAGCTCAGCCTCCAGCTACGATTAATGGTTTTCATTTACGCTCATTTGGAGGCAACACCTGTGACCAATGAAAGCAGGGCTCGGAGTAATTACGGCCATATTTGAACTGAATGAGTGTGTGTGTGTGTGTGTGAGAGAGAGAGAAACCAATGATGTAACAGCTCTCACTATAAGAGCTCTAACTCTCTCTCTCTCTCTTTGTGTGTGTGTGTTTTGTTGTTTGTGTGTGACACCAAACTGAGCTTCAAGTAATTACGCTGATGCTTCACCTGAACTGTGTTTTTGTTTTGTGTGTGTGTGTGTGTTTGTGTAATTACTCTGATACATCACCTGAACTAGATGTGAACTCTCTGGTGGAGGCTACCTGTCAGTCCCAATGGAGCCGTTGTACTGTGTGTATGTATGTGTGTGTGTTTGTGTTTATTCACATGCCTTTGCACATGACTGTCGGAGAAATGGCTGCATGTGTATGTGCATATCTTCTCCTGCAAGACTGTTGTGTGTGAGTGTGTGTATCAGTTGTACAGGTGTTTTTGTTTTCATGAAAACCACACAGACTCACATGTGTTTCACTGTGTTGTTAAGTGTTGTCCTGATGATGATGATGATGATGATGATGATGAATCTGTATCTTCTAACTGAGCGTTGTAGTCAGTGTTGTGCCATTTCACAATGACCACACTTGACCAAGTTCAAAGTTCACACACATGAATTACATTTGAGGCTTTAAAAAACTGATGTTGAGGAGAGAATTAAATGACAAAATAACCTGTAAACAATGGGATAATATGTGTGGTAACGCTTTTTCCACTTCTTGTTCTATGTATTGGCGCGAATTCTGTTGGAAGAAGAACCTTGTTCGTTTTTTTGTAACACCTACAATGAAAACATATTCAGTAACAACGGTTCACACACGCTGGAGGAAATGTGGAAATGACGAGGCAAACCACTATCACATCTTTTGGAGTTGCCCAGGACTACGGCCTTTTTGGGACGATATTGTGAAAACCATACAACGGATACTGGGACAACAGATTCCTCTACCATTTACAACTCTTTAAGTGATTTACCTGACGGGATGGCAGAAAATGATAAATACCTCTTAAGAATAATGTCTGCAGCAGCAAAAAAAGCTATTACCCGTAAGTGGCTGCAGTCAGACCCACCCACAACCTCCAACTGGTTAGAGGTTATCAAAGAAATTCACCAGATGGAGAGACTAACCTTCCTGCTCAGGCTAAAAAGAGACCTGTACTACGCAAGATGGGAAAAATGGATGGTGTTCTTGACGAACGAGGAGGGTCATTCATGACCTCCCCCTCCTTTCTACTTTTGTTTTATTGTCTTGCTAATGCTCTGTTTGATGTGGTGTATAACCGCCAGATACTTTCCAAGGGACACATACTGTTTGAACTGAATAGAACAAAAAATGTATTTGTTGATTGCCCTCAAGTGATCCAATTGCCTGGCTATGTTATTTCTCATTTGAATGTACTGTGATATTGTCATGTTTGACTATTCCTGACATAAAAACTAATACAAAATATAAGTATAAAAAAACAAAAAAAAACAACTGATGTTGAGATTAATAATATTATATTAATCAATATGTCATATTCCGCTGAAGATGAAAGAACAATCTAGACAATATCAGGTAACATCATAAAAACACATTTTATATCCATCTATCTTCACTTGTTGGTTCATAAAACTGCATTAAACTCTAAAACAAACTGACTTCATCATTAGTACATGTTTTTATTTATTTTTTATTTTACCTTTATTTTACCAGGCAGATTGCTTGAGATTAAAAAAAAAAAAAAACATCAGACATGAGAGAGAGAGAGAGAAAAGAGAGAAAAATAAACATGTAGATGTGTCTGTACTGTCACTGGACTCACCCTGTGCTTGGAAGTTGGAACTGCAAACACCCAATTAGTCTTTATGAAGAAAGGAAGAGCAGAGTTGTCAACAGTGATGTCCTGTATGTGTATGAAGAGGGTTAGCATCTGCTGACATACAGGCTTTACAATATGTTGGATGCAGTGGAAAGATGAATTATTATGACCTATTTGGTTTGCCGTAGGCATAGTCCATCACACTGAGTCAAAGGAACCGACACTCCGGACACAGAAATGACACTTTTCTATTCCTAGAGAAACAAACTGTGGTGTGATCACACAGGATGGCTCCTCCTCCTCCTCCTCCTCGCTGCCCCTGAGCAACACTGTGAACCTGTGGGCTGCAGCTTCTGAGTCTCACACTGCTCATAGATAAACAAGAAGCTACGGTGAACTGTACTGTATATTGTTTTATCCCCCCCCCCCCCCCCCCCCCTGAGCTCTTTACAGTGAGATCTTGTGTAGTGCAGACGAGGCCTCGGTGCTGCAGGTGAACGTCCCCGAGGATTTAAATCAAGAGCAGCTGAATCAAAAGCAGCTGCAGCCTCTGGTTGTTCAGCTGCAGGCTCGGCCCTGCAGGGACTTCCACTGTGTCTCCTCCTGGAGCCTCATGTCGGATGATTGAAGTCCTATACCTGTGTAAAGCCGCTCCCGTGAGACACTGAGTGCACTGTGTGTGTGTGTGTGTGTGTGTGTGTCAGGAAAGGAAACTACATTTCCTAAGAAACTGGCTGTTGATTTAACAGGATAACAGTTTTTTTTTCCAGTGCACACTGATAAACATGCAGGAAGTATTCAAATGAATGAATATCTGGCTCTTTATTAAATATTAATAAAGGAAAAAACCTTTGGGACCTGCAGACAAAACAGTGGGGGAAACAATGGAGGAGCGAATCTCATTATTTACATAATAACTAACACAAAACTGTGACTTCCTGCTTCTCTGTTGGAACCAAGCACAGTCTGAAATTAAAGTGTTCTTTCCCTGGAAATGAGCAATGTTCACTTTCTGAGTCCATTTTTCTTAACATTGCAGCTCAGAATATAAAGATTGTAAACACAATCACAATCATATTAGACAACATTACTGTAATAACCAAGATCATATCAACACATTTTAAATGAATAATAATGTCTTAGTGACAATGATAATAACCAGGAGTAAATGACAATATATTTTTTTTTACCATGTGTTTAAGGTCTACATGGCAAATGATGGGTTATTGGTACATCTTCAGTTCTATGAATCTTATTTTGATGGGGTCGTGTACAGCTGTTGTTCTCATAAATCACCTGAAACTGGAACAAAACGAAACAAAAAGTGTAATAAAACTCCAGGGAAGTTTTTACATTCAAAGAACTTTTCTGTGCAAAGTTTTAAGTTCAGGCCTTGCACACACTCCAGCCTATGAAAGTTTAAAAAGGCAAGTGTGTGTGTGTGTGTGTGTGTGTGTGTGTATGAGAGAGAAGAAGTGAGTGTGTGTGCATAGAGACTCAAGGAGGATTTAATGATAGATACAGAAGTTTAGGATTGTCCCCTGCAGTGCAATATCCTACAGCATACCACACACACACACACACACACACACACACACACACACGCACACACACTAGGTTGCAGCCATCCCCTGCAGAGCCATATCTTCTTCTGTATCTGACATTCCATGGCTGGATGGGCAGGAAGATACACACACACACACACACACACACACACACACACACACACACACACACACACACACACACACACACACCACATAGTTGGGTCTTTCGCAGTGTCATCATCTTCACTCTGAAACCCTGAAATCCCCCTCCCTCTCTCTCTTTTGCTTGCTTGCCCTTGCTCTCTCACACCGTCTCTCTCTCTCTCTTTTCCCCAAAAGATCAATTTCGGGAAATAAATGGCCGAGCTAAATGGAAGGATGGCAATCTGACACAGGATCTGGACCATGCAGCTGTAGTTTTTCAAATGGTCCTTGGTTGACAGCCACTATTGGGCTGATCGGGTCCTAAGCGCTCTTTAAAATAGCTCTGTGTGTGCGGCCACTGCCTTCAATTTCCAAGCAGATGTGAACCCAAACCTCCGATTTCCCCGCGGGGCCTGGTCAGCTTCATCGTGTTTCTCCTTAGAACAGCCTTTATGAACTGGCCTGAAGTCTGTGGGTAGGTGGGCGTTTTTATGGGGGTGGTGTTTTGTTTTCAGCAGCCACAGTGCAGACTCAGAGGTCCACTCTGATGTTCTGCTGTGATCCACTCCGCTGTGGTCCGGATTGCTGACCCCGGCCTAGAGATGGATGGATGTTCTGCTGCTTGATCCGGTGGGTCATTCCTCCTGAGCAGCTCAGCAGCATGTGAGTCCAGGTTGAAGAACTGGCCTCTGTAAATTATTCAGTGAGATAAGTCCTCAAACTGACCTGGGATCTGCTGAAACAACTTCTGCAGTTTTTTTTCCTCTACAATATTAAACATCAGGTCGAATGAACACCCACTCTCAGTCCATTGGAAGTTCAACTGGGGAGTTAAACGTATTTGGAGACTTGATAGATTTGTGTTAATGAAAATTATTATTATCATTATTGATGTCATTATTACTATGATGTCGTTATTGAGCCTACTCTGACTACTGTTGCTACGACGATTCCAGGGCCTAGTCGGGCAGAGGCAGAACAAGAGCGTTGCCTCAGACATGCCGATGAAGCTTTACCTCGTTAATGAGCTTAAATCAATTAAGACAAAATGATCAATTTACCTCTGTAATTAGCCTGAGCATTAATGGTTATTACCACCAAAGACTTCTATTCCTCAGTTCTCTTGCTCTCTTTCTTCACCTCCACCCCCTCCCCCCAGAAGACCATGCTCTTGATGCTAAATGGGAATTGTGCAATCAGCTAAATTGAATTTAATTGATTAAATAATTAGACAGATTTAAATGAGTCAATTAATGAGTCCATTATAGATGAATAGCTGTGTTGGGAAGGGTGTGAGTGCGGGGGGGGCTGGGGGTGGGGTGGGGTGGGGTGTCCCATGGGTTTCAGGGGTTTATTAATAATAACAGGGATTTGAACGTCTGGGCTCCAGAGAGATGTAAATCCCCCCCCCCCCCCCCCCCCCTCAGTCTCTAACCCAGAAAGCTTCACTCCAAGGAGACTTAAGTCTTCCTCAGCTCCTCAACTCCACTTTCTGCTGCTCAGGCACCGAGTGAAGCTGAGACCAGGGTCACCTCAGAGGGTCTGGAGTCACACACACACATGCTGTTTCTCTCATAACTAGTCCCGCTCCTATGGGACGCTCCGTCCTCCGCCACCAGCGACCCGCACCAACCACAGAGAAAACAAGAACACACTGTTAGAAATTAGTTTCTGTTACATTACAGCATTGTACAATGGTCTGAAGGTGTTTTTGTAGGAAACTGTGATGTCACAATGAGATTGACTTTTGACCTTTTTAGATATAAAATGTCATCACTTCATTATTCCTTCTTAAGGGCCTTTCACACCGAACGCGGTATGCGCTGCGCCCACCGCGAGGTACAGCGCGTACACATATGGCGCGAGTTGCTGAGCAACCGAACAAACAAGACAGGATTTGGGGGGGTATATGCAAAGATATTCGCCAGGAGCTACAAAACGACCACCTCCAGGTGAACTTTAGCATCAGGCTGAGCAGGGAGCAGTTTAACAGCCTGTTAGAGAGAGTTGGTCTGATCCTCAGGAGGATGACAACTCACTTCATGCATCCGTCACTTTAACTGAACGTCTGGTCGTTTGTTTTCTCTCTGCAAGCGGCTGATTTTGTTTCAGACTCCACTACATCCTCTCCTATTGGACGCGCCGAGATGTCGTCACAGCGCGCTGCGCCCGGATTAAAAACATTTTAATTCGGGCGCAGCGCGCCGCCGCGGCACACGCCCACCTTGCGTGCCGCTCAGCTCGGCGCAGAGCCATTCGCCCGTGCACCGCGGTAGCACGTACACAATGAATGGGTTTGCTGCCGCCTTCTGCCGCCTGCCGCGTTCGGTGTGAAAGGCCCTTTAGTCTTTTGAGTTTTAACAGAATTACACTGTGACTGGACCAACTGAATTCCCTTGAGGTGTTGCCAATAAATCACCCTCCAACAATGTGAGATGACACCGACCATCGGTTCATCTTGAGTCCAAGTGAATGTTTGTGTCAGTTGTGAATGAATTAATTGTGATCCTATTTTTTCCTTGAGGATATCAATCCTTAAGTCTTTAATTACACAGAACCTCATCATGGACCCCATCTCAACATTAATGAAAATAATAAATATAAAGAGGACAGACTAAATGTATTTAGTGAAAAAAATAACTTTAGAAAACAAACAAAAAACAAAAACTTTCCCATACTTGTTTTCATCTCATTGATTCTTTGATTTTCTCTCTCCGGCCTCGGATTGATCACATCTCCTGTAATGAGACGGTAGCTTCACAGTTTTTCTCATCACAGAGCGACAAGGTAAAAAATATGAAGGACGCCCTCAATCAGTCTCTCATGTGGACTGTCAGTTTGAATAACTGCAGGGCACTCTGGGTAATAAGACAGTGGCTCCAGTAATGGTAACTGATTGATATTTGAAGTGGCCGTGAAACAGTGGCGCTGCCACGCAAACTGATGCACAGTTGACATAAAAGTGCACTCAACATATTCTGCTTCATCACTCTTCACAACGAACCCCCCATCACTAATTACAGGAATGGGGACTGATATTCTTGGATAATGTGAATGATGGATTAAACTTTAGTTGAAAGGACAGTAACTGTGTCATGTTAGATTTGCACATTTTGAAATGGATCCATGGACCCAAACTTCCACAAAACCGTGTCAACACTTTTGATTCAGTCTCATGTTCAGCGTGTTCACACTGCTAACACAGTTAGCTGCAGGTGTTTATCTTCACAGGTCAGAGGTCACAGACGCACACTGTTGCTGTACTTCCATACTTAAACTAAGTATTTTGAGATTGTAACTGTGTCTCAATTCACAAGTATTCCAAAATGCAGTGTAGTGTAAGCACCTGGATGGTGCACTCAAAACGATCCAAAAGTTGAGTGTGGAACGATGGACACATCACACCCTCAGTGATTACTGTCATGGCTACGTATCGGATTACAATACTGTATGTAAATCAATATACCGGTATAGGCCAATGTTTTCCGCCAGTAAGAGGAACCAGCTGACGCGGTGGTGGCGGCGTAATCTCCATCTCACATTAAACACGTGGAGCACACAAGCAAAGAAAGAAAAAAAAAAGTATGAGTAAGGCGTTCATTATTATAATTGAAATAACAAACAAAATAAGCCGGTAGATGTGTTGATGGGCAATAATAGAAATCCAAAAACAAAAAGAAAACATTGGCAACCACTGCGATCGTTAGTTCCTCTAAGTGCATAACAACAGTATTCGATAACCATTTCAATTTGTGCACTACAGAAGTAAGTACAGAGTGTACATAGTATACTACACTTACTTACTTACTTACATGACAGTGTACTCATGGAAGTATTCAAATTGAGACACAGCATATGATGACTGAGGTCGTTCAGAAGATGTGTCATCTGGTTATTGACAGATCATCATTATTGTACATATTTAGATTATTTTAATTTTTTGCTCATATAATCATTTGTTCTGTAAATTACATTACGCAGTATCAGTTGAGTTTATTATATTGATTAGTATTTATCTGTCATTACCAGTTGTGGCACTTTATTATCACTTTATTGTTTCACATATATTTGTAGGTGGGACATTTTTGTGTGTGATTGTTTGTTTGTGTGGGTGTGTTGTGTGTGTACAGTGGTCTATAAGCTGCTGTCTGCAGTAGTCAGAGCTCGGCAGGAGGCCACCGCAGATTTTCTTTGATCCTATGAGAGTGAGACAGAGAAATATTTGGAGTCAAAGTTTCCATGGAACAAAGTAGTGAGAGTACACACACACACACACACACACACACACACACACACACACACACACACACACACACACACACCTTCTTATTTCTTAGGTCTGTCTTTGATGTTTGAGTTACTACAGCTGTGTTAGAGCTACTGTCAGGTGTGTGTGTGTGTGTGTGTGTGTGTATGGGGTTCCATCGATATCAAAATAAGCACAGACACACGCAGCAACGTGTGTGTGCGTGCATGATTAGCTTAGTAAAATTTGTTATGCGTGCGTGTGCGTACTTACAGCGTGTCCAAGTCTGTCTGTCACTGTTTGACAAATGGCACTTTTGCGACCAGAAGTTTATGTGCATCGTGTGCACCATTTCGCGTACATGATCACCTCACGTGGTTGTTCTGTGTTGAAGATACAGACAGATATAATTATATATTTTTTATATTATTATTAGATGTAATTGGAAAAACACAGATACAAAGTTAGTGGTCTGGAATCCATGTATCATTCGATCTTTCTATTTTCAATTGGCAATCCAAAAATTAAAAAGTGAGAAATTATTTTGTTTTTTGTTTTTTAATCGTAACATAAACAACGAAAAAAAAAAAAGACTGGTTTCTCATATTTCAATTTTAGGCTCAGATCAAAAATACAACATGGATATTTAATTGGTCTGGGGTCCGTTTCACAAAGCAGGTTCAACAAACTCTGAGTCTAATCCTGAACTCTGAGTTGATCTACTCTGAGGTAGGAAACTCAGAGTTTTGGGTTTCAGAACAGGTGATAACAGTTGGTTCAATCAACTCTGAGGTAACTTGACCCTGAGCTACGGGGAGATGAAAAGCCCTCATCAATGGAACAAAGATAACATGATTTACCATGGCAACCAGCAAAAAAAAGCCTGGCCCCTCCCACTTCTCACGGTGGAGTGACGTATGAATGCTGACACTGAATCACGTC
>NW_028220305.1:0-2150 GCF_045865225.1 Trachurus japonicus | reverse complement strand
CACTCTGATACCCATTACTGCTGATGACTCAACTAAAATATCTATTAAAGGGGGATCACTCTAAGAAAATCCTCTATGGTTCCTGTAATTACATGGGATAGTCTTAGTCCTTTATCATACCAAATCCAGCCATGCATGAAGAATAGAAAGGTGTACAGCGCCAGCATATATAAAACATCCTATTTTTACAGTTTTATAGTATGGCCAGACAAGGAGTTGATACCAAGGATACACAGTAACAGACCCATTGTTATTTTAATGGCAAGAACATTTTATTTTAAATCTCTGTGTGAATGAAGTGAAGTCCAGAAAGATGTGATCAGTGGACATGGCCACATTAAATGACAATAAGTGTCTAGTGGTTTTTGACACTTCCTGCATGTTGCAGGACATGATTCATCATATTTACTACGTATTTCAGGAGTCACATGCAGTTTCTTAATTATCTTGTATATCATAAGTCATTGGTCATATATACAAGTGATTGCTTTCTTATTAACTGTTGCAAGTGTTCAAGTGTATTCAGTTTACCACCATTTTTATTATATGGACCTTTAATACAGAATGAGAAGCTGTTACTAAACATTTTGAGTCAATCCACATATATAAAAATGAATGTGATGTATTTGACTTCTTCCTGTTGAACCAGATAAAAGGAAGAGGAAGAGGGGCGGCGACGACGACTACAAGATCTCAGATGTCATGTCAAAAGAAGTGAGGGCTCTTCTACATTTTTATCTGTTCTCTACATTTGCTGTTGACTGATTGTCTCACGTCTCACTGCTTGGTTCTGTCTGCCAGGAAATCATGTCGCAGGCTAAGAAAACGAAAGTGGAGGAAACGGTAAGGGAGTATATTTTATTTTACTGGGTAGATAAGATGTGGTATACATTTTAATAACCTGAAGGGGGAAATGGAGAGGTTTCTTTTTAACGTGTCAAACACCTGATCTCAGGACGAGGGGCCGGCCCAGAAAAAACTAGAAGCTGAGGATATTGAGAAGATGAGCGACTCCAACGAGGACATCAAGAACCGCCTGTCTGAGACGGTGCGAGACAACGCCAAGCATCTCCTGGATCCAAGCAGAAAGGTGAACGGTGAGCCGGTCCCCATCCAGCAGCCGCAGCTGGTCACCGGGGGAGTGATGAGGTCGTACCAGATAGAAGGCATCGAGTGGCTGAGGGTGAGTCGGACCGGACCAACGTGGGAGTGCAGAGCCGGATTATTTATTTATTCATGTGCTGGTTTGATTCTTTCTGCCAGTTAGATGGTGGTTTTTACACTGTTACTAAACGGGCTCATATTACACGTCCATATAGATTTAAAGGGTTAGTTCAACATTTTGGCAGATTGGCCCATTGCCATAATTCCTATAGTCATGGGAGTAGGTTTACCTTTACCGTTACCTTTAATTGTCGGTGCAAGCTGTTTTTAGAACGGTGGAGCAGAGCCAGGAGCTGCTCAGAGCTACGCTACGGAGACTCATGGGACTGGAAAACAACTCTGTCTGGTAACATTCTGTTATTATCTCATAGTGTGGCGAATGTGCAGGTCACAACTTGTCCACCAGAGCGTTTTGGAGTTGTTTGGATTGTGTATTTGATGAGTTTGATGAGGGAAACCAAGAAATCCCATGAGCCTCCGTAGCGTAGCTCTGAGCAGCTCGCGGCTCTGCTCCGGCATTCTAAAAATAGCTTGCACCGACAATTAAAGGTAACGAACCTACTCCTAAAACTATAGGGATTATGGAAATGGGCCAATTTCCCAAAATGTTGAACTATCCCTTTAAGGGTTTTGTTTGATGGGACGGAGTCTTAACAGACATCCTTTGTTGTTCCCCCTGATGTGCTGCCAGATGTTGTGGGAGAACGGCATCAATGGGATCCTGGCTGACGAGATGGGGCTGGGAAAGACCATCCAGTGCATCGCTCACATCGCCATGATGATTGAGAAGAAAGTGATGGGCCCCTTCCTGGTGGTGGCCCCTCTCTCCACGCTGCCCAACTGGATCAGTGAATTCAAACGCTTCACACCCGAGGTAAGAAGAGTTACCGATGAGTCTCATCTCACACACACTTCACCAGAGAAGACCAGAGTCATTTTTCCTTCTCAAGCTGACTCCACTTCTTATTACGTCACACCACATTCAA
>NW_028220304.1:0-40787 GCF_045865225.1 Trachurus japonicus | reverse complement strand
AGATATATGTGAGAATAATAAAACTGTCACAGATTTAGTTTCTTGTTGGACAGAGACATTTACAGTATGAGCACAAAAAAGAACAACAAATATTGTTGTCACAATAAAAGTGTGTAAATGTTCAAGTGTGTGCTGCAGATGGAAACAGGCACACACTGTTGAGTTAATTTGGTTATGATGTCTGAATTGAGTTTGCTGATATGGCACCAAGCAAACATCCAGAGTCCAAACTCCATGGTAGTAGTCCTCTGGCTGTTAGCGGCATGCACACTGTTTGAAATGTTGACTTTTATTAGAAAATCATCTTATAAGGATAGTTCAACATTTTGGCAAATTTGCCTATTGCCACAATCCCTATAGTCATAGGGGTAGGTTCATTATCTTTGATTATCGGTGCAAGTTATTTTGAGCAATGCATAGCCGGAACTACATTCCAGAAACGGCTGCTGGGCAGAGGAATTTCAAAAGCACAAGTAGTTCTGAGTATTTGTTTCGTGTGTCGTAATGTTACATGATTATCTCATAGCGTGGTGAATGTGCAGGTCACAACTTGTCCACCAGAGCGTTGTGGAGTTGTTGGATTGTGTATTTATTTATTTATTTGGTTCATTTCGGGCATGTCATTTAGTCATCATCATCACACATCATCTCAATCCAATTAATACAATACACATGACCGAAAGGGAAAGCGGGAGAAGCAAAAGCTTATCTAGTCCCGCCCCCAGTACTCACATATTCATTTTTTCTGCATGTTACATTTTTGACATAACATTCTTCCAGTATTTCAAAATTTAACAATTTAACAATTTGACATGACATTTTTTGTTTTGTTTTGTTTGTTTTTTTTAACATGACATTTCTCAATTTTTTTTTTTTTTTTTTTTCAACATTTGACATTTTGACATAATGTGTTGCAGCATTAGGCAGTATGTAGAGTTGAAGAAATTGAAGTCCAGCTCTAGATAGAGCATAAGGATTACGTGTGTGTCTGCACATGTGTCCAACCGTCATGAGCGAACAACAGTCTCTTCTTGTTGCCAGGCATGTCACAAAAGTCACAAAGTCACAAGATGGTCCAATTGACAGAGAGCAAAGTCTGGTGTGGTCCAATTGACAGAGAGCAAAGTCTGGTGTGGTCCAATTGACAGAGAGCAAAGTCTGGTGTGGTCCAATTGACAGAGAGCAAAAGTCCAGTGTATTGATTATTAGTTGGGATGGTGGGATGGTGTGGGAGCCCTTTCTTCTTTTTACTCATTCTCTGCGGTTTTCGTCGCCATTTCTCTCGATTTCCTCCCGAGTTTTGGCTATGTCAGCTCGCATCAGTGACACATACTCTCGGATTGCGGATATGTCGGACCGTATCCCGACCACAGCACTCCGAGTTGTTGCGTTATCCTCCCTCGCGTCGGTCTGCTCGGTGGCGATCTTTCTCATCTTATGATACTGCATGTAGGTGCCAAAACCCAGGGCGATCATTCCAATTGTCATGAACGTGAAGATGTACACGTCCTCGACATCCTCCACATCCAGTGGGGCAAGGCAAAGGACTCTCCACTTCTCCCATCCATCCAACATGTAGCCGGACATGAAGGTTCCGTCCGGGCATCTTGGCTCACCAGAGGCCGCACGCCTTGTTGAGAACACTCTGTCAATCGCATTCAGTGACCAGCTCAGCAACTCCATCGTGGACCAGTTGATTGGCGTTGGTGTGTCGATTAGCAGTTAGTTGAGTTCTTCACTTGACTGATTTCTCACAATTAAATCACAGTTGCATTTGTGCCCCAATTTATCATCACCCTGTTGATACTCATTATAATAACATACTACGTACTATAATAACATACTACGTACAAACTGACATTATACAACAAGTAGTTCCGACCAAGCAATCTGATTGGTCAATAAGACATTTAGAACGTGCTCAAATCAGCATTACAGCACGGCTGACTTATCACTGAAAATATTACTTCGCCATGTCATGTTGTTTACACATCTCCATGGCAACATGGACTTTTCCCCCTTTTATTTTGAAAAACGTAATTTATCACAAACTACATTGACCTCCTGTAGGTTGTTCCTGACAGCTGCCAAAGTCACATTTATAGAACAATTATGTTATTTTATTTTTTGTTAATATATTGTAAACTTCCCCGTTACAGCCGAGAGGATTGTCTCCCTCCCTGTGTGTAACGTTACAAAGTCGGAGAGACACGAGTTGTGATCGCGGTGAATATGTTTTTTAAAATATGTCCTGGAGCTGAATATTTCATTGGATAAAACGGAGGTGATTACCTGTATGTTTCTCTCTCTCCCTCTCTCTCTTGCTTGCGCCTTTTGGGCTTTTAAATAATCTGGAGTAATGGTTTGTCTTTCTCTATCAGCTGTGTCGGCGACACGGTGCTATAACTTCATTTACATGCAGAGTTTACGGTTGTAGAAGCTACATCTGTGAAAGGAAAAAAACGGCATCTTTGTTATAACTTGGGCGAGTTTGTGCAGTGTTGATTTAGTTCAGGAAAGTCCGAGACCGCGTTAAAACATGAACGTCAGCTCAGAGTTCACTCATCTGGGACTAGAAAATCATTTCTGTTGCTAGGTCGTTACTAAGGTTCGGACTATTTGCTGTAGAGGTGAACTAGGTTCCATTACACATAGGAGTCTACTGACGTGACTGATTGTGTTTCAGTTATTAGTCAGACCCCATTTATTCCCATGGAAACGGGAAGCACACTCGCAAAAAACTTTAAATTTTGAGAGCAAAACGTCCATCAACATGAATATTTATTTAATTATACGCTCTATTTTGTTGGTAATTGTTGTATAATCGCAATATTACCCTCGAGGGTGTGCTTAAACGTAATTTGAGCACTTCGGTGATGCTTGCGGACCTCGGCGCAAGCGCCTCGGTCCTGACCGCATCACCGTCGTGCTCAAATGACGTTAAAGCACACCCTCTCGGGTAATATTGCTTAATTGGCCTCTGGCCACACAAGTTTCTCTGGTTCATCACATTGTTTTGGGAACACAGTGCTTTTTGTTTTTACCCCTTGTAGTCTCGATACTGTGTCTGCCGTTAGCCTCTCTGACCTTTATCAGCTCTCATGTGTCATTCTGTACCGGTCAATCGTTGAGTTTACATACTTTTTCTTGAAGACGTTAAATGTTGGTAATTTTTTTACTTCATCCTCTAGCACATTCCATAGTTTGACGCCTGCGACCGATAAGGAAAAGGATCTTAGTGTGGTTCGTACCCTCCTCAGCTTAAAGATGTTTTCCCCTCTAAGATTGTGTCTCCCTTCTCTGTTCATGAATAGCTTTTGCAGGTTGAGGGGGAGGCTGTTGCTGGCAGCTTTGTACATAATTTGCATGGTGCGATAGTTTATTAAATCATATAGTTTGAGAATATTAGATTTAATAAATAACTGATTTGTGTGTGCCCTATAATTGGCATAATGTAGGATCCTCAGAGCTCTTTTTTGGAGTATTAACAATGGATGGGTGGAGCCTTTGTATGTGTGTCCCCACACCTCTGCACAGTACTGTAGGTGTGGAGAGACTAGTGCATAGTACAACATATGGAGGGCTTTTTGATTTATTATTTTTTGTGCTTTCCATATTATGGATACACTTCTGGCCAACTTGCTTTTTAAAGTTCTTATGTGTGGCTTCCAGCTTAACATATTATCAATAGTCACACCCAGTACTTTATTCTCACTAACCCTTTCAATATTCACTCCATTTACTTGGATGTTAATACTGTTGCTGAGGCCTTTTTTCCCAAATAGCATGTATTTTGTTTTCTCTAAATTTAGTGATAGTTTGTTTATGTTAAACCACACATGGAGCTTGGCCATTTCGTGGTTAACCGTTTCCACGAGTTGGATCAAGTTACTCCCAGAACAGAAAATATTGGTATCATCCGCGAATAATATTAGTTTCAGAATGTTTGACACTTTACATATGTCATGTGTATTTGATGAGTTTGATGAGGGAAAGGGGACCTGTACCGTTCACCTCCATTGTGTTCACTGAGCAGCTCACGTCTCTGCCCCGCGGATCTCAAAACAACATGCACCGATAATTAAAGGTGACAAACCTACTTCTACGACTATAGGGATTATGATGATAGGAGGATTTACCAAAATGTTGAACTATCCCTTTAACATGAAACAGCACTGCAGCATAAATGGGTGAAGGGTGCACCCTCAGTCAGCCGTGAATGCAAATGACTTTCTCAACCAAAAAGCAGAAGTTTCTCATTTCGGGGTGTGAGTGATAGATTCAACTGAGCAGAGGAAACGATCATTTCTGGTATGTGGACGGTTCTATTACTGTAACAGCAGCACTTCTCAGTCTACTGTCAGACTTAAGAGAACAACTGTAGTGATGGCGGAGGAGGAGGTCAACTACGCTTCAGTTGTATTCAAAAACAAAAAAAAACAACAACCTAAAGGTAAGTCAATTTATTTAGTTATTTATTTATTTATTTATTTCAAACACGGCATTTCAAGAGTAAAGACATTGAAGCTATCACCTCAGTTTACCTCATAATGATTTTTGATGATTGTATTGTACTGGTATTTTCCTCAGTAACACTAGAGGCTAAAGTGATCACTATGAATTGACAAATGAAATTTATACAGTTGACATCTGACCAATGTGACTGTCTTTAAATTTACCTTATAACCTTTAACATTTACTTACCCCAGCTGTAATACATTTGTATGGCCGTTCATCTTTGGTCTTGAACTCCTATCGTTTTAATCAGCTTGTGTCAAATATTAAGTGTAAACCTGACTTTTTTGTTCAGTGTGGTTGAATTATGTAACTAACACTGTGGACATGAGCCTGACCTCAGATAACATGAGAATTTAGAAAAAAAATTGCAAAGTGTTTCCTTTCTCATTTGTGATCCTCTAACTGTAGGAGGATTTCATCATCTCAGGGTTTAGTTAATCGATTTAATGCCGTGCAAGAGGCACAGAATGCAACAATAGAGAATATAGTTACTGAAATTTTGTGACAAATGCAATCATCATCATCATCATCATCATCATCAAAAGGCTAATTACAAATAATGAAATCAACATTTGAAAGCTGTTGTCATTTAAAGACTGTACATTAATTCACTGTTTCTGAACCTTTCAGCTGAACAGGAGGAAACTGTGTACAGTGAAGTAAATGTGCGAAACAAAACATCTAAACAATGTGACAAAACAAATGGTAAGTTCGTCAAAAAAGAATATGAGCTAAAACACTGAGATTTTACCACAACTAGGACCATTACGAACAAATAAGACACATATAGGACAGATCTAGATAAACAATGTGAGTATCTCCACATTTTCTTTCTAAGTTATACATAATTTACCATTTTTCACATTTACATTTGTCAACAATGTGTTGGTATGGCCATTTACCTTCAGTTCCTATTATTCCTGAACATAGATATTTATTTTGTTGTTGTGATAATGGACTTAATGTCCTACCTGATAATGTTATGACTTTGTTAGAGCATTAAAGTTATAAATCATATTGTTGCAATCTGTTTCTACCAAATACAAACTGTAAACTCAGCAACCACAGCTGCTTAAAACTACAAGAGAATGTACAAATAAATGACAAATTATCAACACTGGGCAAAAAAGAGAGAGACTAATTTCAAATAAAGACAACAGTACGTCTAATTCATTGTTTTGTTTTAACCTCTCAGCTGAAAAGGAGGAGGAGCCTGTTTACAGCCAAGTGCAAAACAAAACATCCAAACAGTCTGCCAACACCAATGGTAAGTGAGTGATCTGTGAAAAACAAAACAAAAAAGACGATGAACTGAACACTGAGGTTTTACTACAAACTACAACATTGTGATTTTTTTAAATACAGCAGGATGTTTTTGTAGTGCATATAAATAAAAACAAGTTACGTAAAAATAAAAAAATAGGATAAGGTTTCATCAAAACAGTGTTGATTACACTTAAGTGTTTTTTATAAATTCACAAATAAAACCTTTACAATACAGATCTTGCATCTGACTTGCCTGAGAATTATCAACACTGGGCAAAAAAGGCTGATTTCTTTATTAAATGTTGTAACATTTCAGCTGAAGAAGAGGAACCTGTGTGCAGCAAAGTGAAGGAGCGAAGTCAAACATCTGAACAAACTTCCGACACAAATGGTAAACACAACACAACAACACAGCAATTAACAGCAGCACTTCCTTCTACCTTTGTCCTGATTTTAAGAACTGAGGATGGCTGTTCTGTCCTTATTACTATGCACAGTGACAAATACCAAGCTGTAAAACAGAAAGTTTGTGTCCTCTCCATGAGTGACCTATAGAGGAAAAACTTTGATCTGTTCAAGCAGTTGTTGTAATCTGACAAAGAAACAAGAAAATTTGACCTTACATTATTGTTTGTCATTTGTGTATTTGTTTTTCTCAGCCAGCCTCATCCCAGACAAGAATGAGAAATCCAGACGTCCCCCCTGTCTTCTGGTGGCTTCTTTTCTGGCCATTGTTTGTGTCATTTTGGTAGCAGCCATCACAGTAGTCTGCATCTTCTGTGAGTATATGAAACAAGCTGCTCATGTATGACCTTAGACATGAGACATTTCCTGAAGAGTAAGAGTGACAGTAACACTGACAGTCACTTTTAGTTTAGCTTAATGTCTGTGAATGTTTTTTCTAAATCTGTTCAAATTTCTGAATGCAGTAATTAACTTACTAAAATATCTTTATCTTTATCAATTTAATCCATATTCTGCATTGGAGTGGTTAACAATATTTACAGCAAAAAAATAAGTTCTATTATTCTTTGTTTGTTATTTTTCAATAATATTTACTTAAAGTTTCTAGATGTTTGTGGTAAAACCAAAGATTTACCGATATTAGTCACTGACAAGTAGGAAGTCTGAATATTGAGAGCAAGAGAGACTTTTGGTTTTAATAATTAACACATTAGACAGGTAAAGTTTTCTGAGTAGCAAAAAAAAGAAAAAAAAGAAATTTCAATATTGCTATGTTTTCCTTTGCAGTTCTTCCACCGAATCATGGCAGAGAGCTGGAGCTGTTAAAAGAAAACAACACCAAGCTGACTGAAGAGAACCAGCAGTTAAAAGAAAACCAAACAGCTTTACTGGAGGAAAATCACAATCTGACAGACGACAACAACAGACTCAGTTCAGAAAACCAAAATGTGGCACAACATTTAAATAATCTCACAATCAGGTTTGAAAATCTAACAGAAGTCTATGATCTCTCAGAGCTCAGGGTCACAAACCTGACTACAGAGAACCATCAGCTGACTACAGAGAACCAGGGGCTGAAAACAGAAAACAAGGAGCTGGAGACAGAGAGCAACAACTTAAAACAACAAATACAGGACAAGGAGACAGAGTGGATTCAGTCCAACGTCACTCGAACTCAGTGGAGCATCAATACCTACTGTCTCATAGATAACAGTATGTTCAGATCCCCTTAATTACTGACCAAAAACAATACAATCACTATACAATAATGTTGTTAATTAATTTGTCTCTGTTGTTACAGTAAAACAGTGTCAACCTTGTCAGAAGGGCTGGATACATGAAAAGTCCGGCTGTTATGCATTTAATAACCCTCCAGCTGCAGGACAGAAAACCTGGACAGAAGCTCGAGAAGACTGCAGAGGAAAGGGTTCAGATCTGGTCGTTATAGCTGATCACACAGCGAAGGTAATGAGAAAACTTTGGGAATATTAACAACAGATGACATTGAAAGTCTTTTCTGTAGGACTGAAACACAGAGTCTGTAGATCACAGTGTATTTAAATATCTCTGAGAACTGTGTCTCTATTGTCCTCAGACATATGTCAGATATAACGAGTATGGAGATCGATTCTGGATTGGTCTGAGAGTTGTAGATGAGAAGTGGAAGTGGGTCGATGGAAGTGAACTGACTGCCAGGTAAGAGACACAATTCTGAACAATTTGAAAAAAAAAATTAAAATCTATCACCCTTTATATAATTATGTTTTCCCTTCAGCTTATGGACAGCAACTCCTACGAAAGATCACTGTGTAGTTTCTGTCAGAGCCATCGGATGGAGATCAGTGAACTGTAGTGAGAAAAACCAGTTTGTCTGTGGAAACACAGCTTTATCTGTTTGAACAGTGAAGTTGAAGTTGAGAAGGTCACTGGATCATCTGTCAACATCAGTCACATGTAAGATAATATCAACTTGTTGATAGATGTAAAATATGAGATATTAGATGATATATGTGCAGTGAGTGTGAGTGCTGACAGCAGCATTGAAGAAAACACAGTGACTGACCTCAGAGGGCAGTAAACTGTTGATCATCAATGACTCTGAATGAGCTTTTCTTCTACTTTGTTCGAGATGCTGTGCTTCTCATTTGTATATTAGCAGCTTGATGGAAGGAACCAGTGATACTGCTCAGTTTTCTGTTTGCTGTGTGCAACATTTGAGGTGGTTGGTGCTGATTGGCCACCAGAGGGAGCTGTAGTACCTCTCCACTCAATGTTACTGGGCTGTGCTCCCAGGTTTTTGTCTTGTGATGTAAAGAATAACTTGATGTGTAGGTGACAGTGAAGTGGAAACATTCATGTTTTGTTGTTTATGACTGTGAATAAAATGCTGCCACACAATGTTGTTTCTGACTTGTTCTTGCAAATTGCTCCTTGGAAACTGGAATCATGTTGAAAATATTAATGTTTAAAGAAGACACTTCGTATTTGATCTGAACTGTTTCAGAGGAATGTGAGGAAGTCTATTATGTTAATTCAGACTACTATGGCTGCTAAATGACACAAACAATGGCCAGAAAAGAGGCCACCAGAAGGCAGGGGTAACGTCTGGATTTTTCATTTTTGTCAAATTATTCTTTGCATTTGCTGCTCTAAAAGCCATTTCACCGTCCTGCGTCACTATTTGAGGAAATACAAACACTTCTGCTTGGCTGAAAGGAACACAGTAATACTAAATATAACAGATGTAATATTCTAAGCAGTTGAAGTATAGATATGTTGTCTGCAGCTTTCCAAACCAGGCATCAGTACCACATATATTCCAGCTACTCTGTGGGTGAACTGATATCTTTTTTCAGCATCTGTGTGATACAGATGTTCTGGTGTTTACGTTTTGTTACAGGCGATGGGTTCAATGTCTTATATGAAAGAGTGGGTTGGTCTTCTCTCACTTCTGTAGAGAGCAACATTGCCTCTTGTTTATTTATAAAGCATTGATTGGGAAGCTCCCAACCTACTTAATGTCCTTGTTGCACTTCAGTCTACCAAGACCCACCCGCTCAGCATCATTTATTAGGTTAGACATTCCACGTGTAAATACAGAGGGAGGAAAGAACGCTTTTAGTTTCTTTGCCCCGGACAAGTGGAAGAAACTGCAGGATTCGCTAAAACTGAAACAGTTTATTTCAGTGGAGTACTTCCAGAGTCTTTTGGACCCTGCCTTTCATTTTGAGTGTACTTGCTTTTCCTGAAGCTGAAACCCTCAATTATATGCTGTTTTCCTTGTGTCTGCTCAATGTATCTTTAATTCTGACACTTGATGGTCATACTGTGTAGTTGTTTATAATTGTGTTTGGTTTTGCTTTTATGCTTGGTCGGCGTTGCTGTTGCTGTGTTGTTCTATCTCTGTAATCAGGGCGTCATTGAAAAAGATAGCCTGCTCTCAATTGGCTTCCCTGAATAAATAAAGGTTTAAAATGAAATCAAACCAAACTAAGAGACCAGTTAGTTTACCAAATACTGTGGGATGATGGTATTAAATGCTGATGAGAAGTCCACAAACAGCATTTGCACATGCGCATTCCTCTTCTCCAGATGTTCGAGGCTGAGGTGCAGTGCAGATGTGATGGCATCCTCAGTGGAGCGATTTGCGCGGTAGGCAAACTGGAAGGGGTCGAATATGGGAGGGAGCTTGGAGGTGATGTGATTTTTTACCAACATCTCAAGGCACTTCATTATGATGGGGGTAAGTGCTATGGGGCGATAGTCATTGAGACATGTGATTGTGGGCATTTTTGGCTCTGGTGTGATGGTGGCAGTTTTAAAACATGATGGTACTACAGCCTGGTCTAGTGAGGTGTTGAAGATGTCGTGACGACCTCTGCCAGCTGCCTTAAGCACACTGGTATGTTGTTGAGACCGGCTGCCTTCCGTACGTTTACCTTTCTTAGGGTCCTTCTGACCTCAACTATGTCCAGGCTGAGTGGCTGCTCGCCAGGCTGAGGAGTGGCCTTCCTCGCAGGATTGGTATTCAAAGGGTTATGGTTAAGGGTCTGGACTAGTGAGGGCTGTGAGCACCAGCAAACATCTCCCCAAGGGAAGCTAATTCTAACAATATGTTATTTGGTTGTCAGATCTGTTTCATTCATAGGAAGTCACTGTTCCATCACTATATTTATCATTTAGTGAAACCCAAAGAAAGTTCTGGTAAGATCTGCAAATCTTTTTTTACCATCTTCCACAACCACCATCAGTGTGTGAATGTGTGTGTGAATGGGTGAATGTGATGTACTGTAAAGCGCTTTGGGTATCGTTTCAGGTATAGTAAAGCGCTATATAAATACAGACCATTTACCATAACCATGGGCTTCTCCATGGCAACATCTGGATTGATGAAAGCTAGAGATTTGTACATTTCTGTATCTAAAAAGAGGCTCGGGTTAATAAGCTGCTTATCATTACCACCTGTGTGTTCCTTTGTCTGTGCAGCGGTTAGTGGGTTTTGGGTTTGGGTTGGTCTACAGTTGATGGTTGATTGGTTTTGCAAGCATTTTTCCACATGCATGACAGTCAGATATATGTGAGAATAATAAAACTGTCACACATTTAGTGTCTTGTTGGACGGAAACGTTTGTATGAGCACAAAAAAGTACAAAAATATTGTTATCACAATAAAAGTGTGTAAATGTTCAAGTTGGTGCTGCAGACATTAACGGACACACACTGTTTAGTTAATTTGGTTATGATATGTCACAAAGCAAATATTCAGAGTCCAAACTCCATGATAGCAGCCCTCTTAGTGGCAGCACACTGTTTGTAATGTCTTTTATTAGAAAGTTATCTTTACATACAGTAATACAGCACTGCAGTGTACATGGTGTGAAGGGTGCACCCTCAGTCAGCCGTGAATGCAAATGACTTTCTCAACCAAAAAGCAGAAGTTTCTCATTTCAGGGGTGTGAGTGATAGATTAAGCTGAGCAGAGGAAACGATCACTTCAGGTATATAGTTGGTTCTATTACAGCAGCACTTCTCAGTCTACTGTTCAGATAGGACTTAAGAGAACAACTGTGGTGATGGCGGAGGAGGAGGTCAACTACGCTTCAGTTGTATTCAAAAACAAAAAAAAACAACAACCTCAAGGTAAGTCCATTTATTTAGTTATTTCAAACATGGAATGTCAAGAGTAAAGACATTGAATCTATGACCTCAGTTTACCTCATATACGTAAAACAATTTTTGATGATTATACATTGATGATATATTTATGGGATCGACATGGCAATATTGAAAAAGGTCATAGATGGAATTTTGAAACCATTCACATACATCTGTAACATGTCCTTCCAGTCAGGAAAATTTCAAAACTCAATGAAAACTGCTGAAGTAACACCGTTATTTAAATCAGGAGGCAGCCATTTATTTACAAATTACAGACCAGTCTCCTTATTGCCACAATTCTCCAAGATACTGGAGAAGCTCTTCGCTGCCAGATTAAATATTTTTATAGAGAAGCATAATTTGTTATCAGATAGTCAGTGTGGGTTCAGAAAAAACAGATCTACTTCACATGCACTTATTGATTTAATAGAAGACATAACTACACACATAGATAAAGGGAGGTTTGCCATTGGAGTTTTTATCGATTTGAAAAAGACCTTTGATACCATCGACCATGACATTTTGTTAAAAAAGATGGAGAGATATGGCACCAGGGGGACTGTTCTGAACTGGCTGAGAAGCTATCTAGGTAACAGGAAACAGTCTGTCCAAATCGGCAATTATATTTCTATGGAAAGAAACATCACATGTGATGTACCTCAAGGGTCAATATTGGGGCCATTACTCTTTATCTTGTATATTAATGAAATTTGTAAAGTATCAAAAATCATGAAATTTGTTCTTTTTGCCGATGATACCAACATGATATGTTCAGGTGAGGATTTGCAGCAGCTTTTACTAGAAATCACACAGGAAATGAATAAATTGAAAAACTGGTTTGATCTAAACAAATTGTCACTTAATTTGGAAAAAACAAAACTTATGTTATTTGGCAGACGTAAAATTGACATCCCGGTTCAAATAATAATAGATAATGTAAGTATTGAAAGAGTGGATCATAGCACATTTTTAGGAGTGATAATTGATGAAAAAATCTGCTGGAAAACTCATATTGGTTATAAGATGGCAAAGAGTGTGGGTGTTATGAGGTGATCCAGGCACATACTTAACCAACAGTCTCTACTTATTTTATATTATTCTCTTGTTTTGCCATATTTGAGTTACTGTGTGGAAGTCTGCGGTATATCTGCGTATAAAACCAACCTGTTGCCTCTGTACATATTACAAAAACGAGCCATAAGAACAGTTTTTAATGTTAGGTTCAATGATCACACTACATAAGCCACTTTTTTTTTAAGGCAACTGCATTAACATTTTTTGACTTGGTAAAATTTAAAATTGCATTAATCATTTATAAAGCAAAAAATAATCTTCTTCCTTAAATAATCCAAAAATTATTTCATGAGAGGGAAGGTTGTAAAAGATATGACTTAAGAGGAGAACTCAAATTGCAACAGCAAAGTGTAAGATCGACTCTTAAAAGTATGTGTATTACTGTCGGAGGGGTTATTCTGTGGAATAGCTTGGATGTAGAGATTAAACTCAGCAAAAGTGTTAATCAATTTAAAAGTAAGTTTAGAAAAGGAGTGTTTGAAATGTACAGTATAGCAGAGAGGAAGAGAGATAAATGATGTAAACTAATGTGACGACTGTGGGGGGGGTTGGAGAGTGACATTGTGTTTTGGTTGTGTTGTATGTGTGTTGTCTGGGGTTGGAAACTGATAAGCTCTGCTTCTTCCATCCCCATTTGAAACAGTGTTAGTTGTTGTTAGTGTCTGTTGTTGTTAATGTTGTTGTTGTTGTTTGTCCTGTTCGATATTTGGTTATATGGTGTCCCGTGGATGTTTTTCTTGTTGTATGTGAGATATAATTTTTGTTTGGTTTTGAAAATAAATATGATCAATCAATCAATCAATCAATCAATCAATCAATCAATTGTATTGTACTGGTATTTTCCTCAGTAACACCAGAGGCTAAAGTGGTCACTATGAATTGACAAATGAAATTTATACAGTTCACATCTGCACAATGTGACTAACCTGATATGTAGTTTAGCATTTATAACCTTAAACATTAAATTATACCAGCTGTAATGCATTTGTATGGCCGTTTATCTTTGCTTACCATTTCTTGAACTCATATCGTTTTAATCTGCTTGTGCCAAAGTGTTTTCATTTTCATTCGTGATTCGTGAACTGTAGGAGGATTTCATCATCTTAGGGTTTAGTTAATCGATAATACCATGCAAGAGTCACAGAATCCCACACAAAGTAGACTTCACGCTCTGAACTACTTGTCATTCTGCAAGATACTGAAATTTTGTGACAAATGCAATCATCATCATCAGGCAAAAAATAAACAAAAAGCTTAAGTACAAATAATGAAATCAGCCTTTGAAAGCTGTTGTCATTTAAAGGCTGCACATTAATTCACTGTTTCTGAACCTTTCAGCTGAACAGGAGGAAACTGTGTACAGTAAAGTAACGGTGCGAAACAAAACATCCAAACAGTCCACCAAAACAAATGGTAAGTTCTTCAAAAAAGACTATGAGCTAAAACACTGAGGTTTTACTACAACTTACGAACAAATAAACACATATAGATCAGATAGATGAACAATGTGACTATCTCCACATTTGCTTCTATGTTATACTGTACATAATTTACCATTTTCACATTTACATTTGTCAACAATGTGTTGGTATGGCCATTTACCTTCAGCTCCTATTATTCCTGAACTTAGATATTTATTTTGTTGTTGTGATAATGGACTTAATGTCCTACCTTATAAATGATATGACTTTGTTAGAGTATTAAAGTTATAAATCATATTGTTGGAATCTGTTTCTACCAAATACAAACTGTAAACTCAGCAACCACATCTGTTTAAAACTACAGAAGAATGTACAAATAAATGACAAATTATCAACACTGGGCAAAAAGAGACTATAAAAACGACAGTAGGTCTAATTCACTGTTTTGTTTTAACCTCTCAGCTGAAAAGGAGGAGGAGCCTGTGTACAGCCAAGTGCAAAACAAAACATCTAAACAGTCTGCCAACACCAATGGTAAGTGAGTGATCTGTGGAAAACAAAAAAAAAAAGATGATGAGCTGAACACTGTGATTTTGTGATTTTTTAAAATACAGCAGGATATTTTTGTATTAATAAAAGCAAGTAAGTGTTTTCTATAAATTCACAAATAAAACCTATACAATACAGATCTTGCATCTGACTTGAATGGGGTTTTTTTCCCAGCCTGAACGCAGCTACTTTAAACAACAAGAGAATTATCAACACTGAGCAAAAAAAGGCTGATTTCAAATAAATAAATAGAGTTGTTTAATTGACAGTTTCTTAACCTTTCAGTTGAAGAAGAGGAACCTGTGTGCAGCAAAGTGAAGGAGCAAAGTCAAACATCTGAGCCATCTGCCGACACAAATGGTAAACACAACACAACAACACAACAAGAGCTCAACACTGCAACCAGGAGCATTTTAGTAATGCTGCTTCTTCTAGTATTTACAACAATTTTCATTATTACTACTGATGATATGACTGTAGTATCAGGATGATTACTGCTCAGGATGTAAAATAATATCTGCAAAGACTCAATGTAACACTAGCACCTGGAAATTCTATATCTTATAATGAAGGATCTTTTAACAGAGGCAATTGACAGCAGTGCTTCCCTCTACTTTTGTCCTGATTTTAATAACTGAAATTTTTAGGCCTGAGAGTCAAAAAACAAGACCAATGAAACATCATGCGTAATTATTTATTCTCTATAGAGAAATAAGATGAGCTCACATAGGTAATAAAACAATCAGGGTACAATACTCAACGGATGTATGCCCCTAAATGGTGTTATGTTAACCCCATCTGTTGCTTAACTTTAGGATTTTACAACCTAGATTGTTCTCAGAGAAGGTTATACAGAGTTGACCTTGTTACCTTCACCTTAAACAGGTTCATCATACCAGCGTACAATAGTTAACACTGATCATTCTAACAGACCTTCTCAGAATAGGACTCCATCAAAATTTCCACCACATGAAGATGGCTGTTCTGTCCTCATTACTATAGTACACAGTGACAAATACCAAGCTGTAAAACAGAAAGTTTGTGTCCTCTCCATGAGTGAATTCTAGAGGAAAAACTATGATCTGTTCAAGCAGTTGTTGTAATCTGACAAAGAAACAAGAAACTTAAAGGGACTTGGGGCAGGATTCGTGAAAAAATACATACTAGTATTTTACGTTTTTTAATGCGAATGGGTGATGAAGTGTTCAAAACCAAAAAGTCTTATTCCTTGATCCTGCCTCAAGTTCCTTTAAGTCTTACATTTTTGTTTGTGTTTGTGTTTTTCTCAGCCAGCTTCATCGCAGACAAGAATGAAAAATCCAGACGTCCCCCCTGTCTTCTGGTGGCTTCTTTTCTGGCCATTGTTTGTGTCATTTTGATAGCAGCCATTATAGCAGTCTGCATCTCCTGTGAGTATATGAAACAAGCTGCTCATGTATGACCTTGAGACATTCCTTGAAGAATATGAGTTATTTCCTGCAACCATTGATAGTCATTTTCAGTTTAGCTTTCTAAATTTTTTCTAAATCTGTTCACATTTCTGAATGCAGTAGTTAATGAGAGAATAGATGTTGACACATTCAACAGGCAAGGTTTTTGTATAGACCTATTTGATTTTTTAAAAACCAATTTAATCCATATGCTGCATTGAGGGGTTAACAATATATAGAGTGAAAATAAGAAAAATTCTATTACCCTGTTGTGTTTGTTTTCAGTAATGTTTACTTAAAGTTTCCAGAAGTGTGAGTTAAGTCATCTTTAAGAAGGAAAAAATGAACACTGACAAGCAGGAAGTCTTAATGAATATTGAGAGCAAGAGAGACTGTTGGTTTTAACAATAAACACAATGAAGAACAGACAGGAAGAGTCTTCCGAGAATAGCATTGTGATAAAAACAACCAAAAATGTATATATTGCTATTTTTTCCTTTGCAGTTCTTCCACTGAATCAAGAGCCAGAGCTGGGGAAGTTCAAAGAAAACCAAACAGCTCTACTGGAGGAAAATCACAATCTGACAGAGCACAACAACAGACTCAATTCAGAAAACGAAAACTTGAGACAGAACTTGATTGATGTCACAATCAGGTTTGAAAATGAGAACCAGGGGCTGACTGTAAAGAACCAGAACCTGACTACAGAGAACCAGGGGCTGAAAACAGAAAACAAGCAGTTGGAGACACAGAGCAACAACTTAACACAACAAATACAGGACAAGGAGACAGAGTGGATTCAGTCCAACGTCACTCGAACTCAGTGGAGCATCAATGCCTACTGTCGCACAGAAAATAACAGTATGTTCAGATCCCTTTAATTACTGACAAAATACAATACAATCACTATACAATAATGTTGTTAATTAGTTTGTCTCTGTTGTTACAGTAAAACAGTGTCAACCTTGTCAGAGGGGCTGGTTACATCAGGGGTCCAGCTGTTATCTATTTATGAACCCTGGCCCTCCAGAACAGAAAACCTGGACAGAAGCTCTAGACATCTGCAGAGGAAGGGGTTCATTTCTGCTCGTTATAGCTGATGAAACGGCGAAGGTAATGAGAATATTAAAAACATCTTAGAATAATTAAACATACTTTCTATAGGTCTGGAACACAGAGTCTGTATCACAGTGTTCTTGGTGTATTCGAATATTTCTGACATCTGTGTCTCCATTGTCCTCAGACAAATGCCAATGAAGCCAGTTTTGGATCCAGTGGATTCTGGATTGGTCTGAGAGTTGAAGATGGAAAGTGGAAGTGGGCGGATGGAAGTGATCTGAACAAAGAGTAAGAGACACAATTCGGAACAATTTAAATAATAAAATCTATCAGCCTTCATCTAACCATCATGTTTTTCCCTCAGCTTATGGACAGAACCTGCTGTGGAAGGTCACTGTGCAATTTTAATCAAAAACCGTGGATGGAGATCAGTGAGATGTAGTGAGAGAAACCAGTACGTCTGTGGAAACACAGCTTTATCTGTTTGAACAGTGAAGTTGAAGTTGAGAAGGTCACTGGATCATCTGTCAACATCAGTCACATGTAAGATAATATCAACTTGTTGATAGATGTAAAATATGAGATATTAGATGATATATGTGCAGTGAGTGTGAGTGCTGACAGCAGCATTGAGGAAAACACAGTGACTGACCTCAGAGGGCAGTAAACTGTTGATCATCAATGACTCTGAATGAGCTTTTCTTCTACTTTGTTAGAGATGCTGTGCTTCTCATTTGTATATTAGCAGGTTGATGGAAGGGACCAGTGATACTGCTCAGTTTTCTGTTTGCTGTGTGCAACATTTGAGGTGGTTGGTGCTGATTGGCCACCAGAGGGAGCTGTAGTACCTCTCCACTCAATGTTACTGGGCTGTGCTCCCAGGTTTTTGTCTTGTGATGTAAAGAATAACTTGATGTGTAGGTGACAGTGAAGTGGACACATTAATGTTTTGTTGTTTATGTCTGTGAATAAAATGCTGCAACACAATGTTGTTTCTGACTTGTTCTTGCAAATTGCTCCTTGGAAACTTGAATCATGAAAATATTAATGTTTAATGAAGACACTTCGTTAGGAAAGAGTTCATCAGCTGTTGCTCAGTTTCATTTTTCACCATGTTCACTTCACAGATCATGTTTTGACTTCATTAAATACTAATTAATAAAAGAGGAACTGCAGCAGTGTGAAAACATCTGATTATATAAAAAGGAAGAGAGGATACTCCCTAACACAACATCAGACAACCTGCTAAATAAAGACACAGTTACAGCTAACCTGACCTCAAACCAACTGACTTCTCTGGGAGGGTTATAATCTGTAGACTTTTATACTCGTCTTTCAGTCTTCATAGAAAGTCACTGGTGAACCTGATGCTGTGTTCAGGATGAAGAGAAACACTCAGCAGCCAACTGTCACTTTCCAAAACGAAAATGTATATTCATCTGCAGGTAAGATGCTTTCTAATAGAATCCAACTTTACCAGCTTCTCATCTTTTCTGCTGCAGCATCTTGTTTTATTGTTTTCACTATTTTCACAAGTGTCGTCCTCTCTGCCACAGTCATGTTAAACTCTGTAGCTCTCTAATTACAACACCACACTACAGTACGTAGCTACTGACTTTGACTGTTTTCATGTTATATATTGATGTATGTAAATGTGTGTTTGTTCTGAGAGCGCTCCATCTTTCTATTATCATGTGATTCTTCTGATACATGACAACACACTGGCTGCAAATGCATCTGAACAGTTTTAGATTCATTTTCAGCTCATCAGACTTACCACTCTGTTGGAGTAACACTGACAATAAGAGCTCATTTACTGCAGATGTTTAAACACTGGTGTTTGATCTGAACTGTTTCAGAGGAATGTGAGGAAGTCGACTATGTTAATGCAGCAGTGAGCACTGAGGACAACCTGCCCGCCATCTTAGGTTTGTTACTGACGTAGTTTATTAACATAACCTAGACACTTGTGTTTTTAACTGTTATTAAATTGATTAATAAATATGATCATGCTTAAAGGGACAACGAGGAGTTTCTATTCGGTTATAAAAAAGTCTCACGTTAATGTGGATGAATCTCCGCTACCCACACTTGTTAATGGGCCCATTTTCGATAAATATATCGTTCTGTCTCTATCGTTATTTTGTTATTATTAGTGGTGGCGGAGATGCTGGTTGAGCCGACCAGCGTTTTTTACTTTCGGTTTCGCAACGAGTCATGAGAATAACGCAGCTGAATCGCCGTTTATGGTCGGAACTACGACGGTATGTGAAACTCTTAGAACCTCTGACTTTAATTCTTGATGAATGAAAACATGAGTCCGTCTTGCGCCGGTCAAAAGAATTTTACGGTGCGCGCGGAGGCTCATAAATGTAGTGTGAAAACGCTTCGCTTTTCCAAAACTCCTCGTTGTCCCTTTAAATTTGAAAATGTGAAGGTTTACAGTCCCTGTATATTCAGTATTTCAAAAGAAGGATGTTTCTTTTCTCAGTGTTAAAATCCTCTAACTGAACCTTTGACTGTTTTGAAGCTCACAGCTTATTTCAGCTGAATTCTTCTTGTTCTGTCAGATGAGAAGCCTCGCTCCTTAACTCAGTCTGTTCCAACAATAGCAGTGAGCTGGGTGATCCTCTCTGTAATCTTGGCCCTTGATATCTACTGTGAGTAGAAACTCAGCTGTGAGCAAACATGTCCACATCTCTGTTAATGCTCTGATACAATGATTCTCTGTCATGCTACACAACAGTGACAGCTCTCCTCTACTTCCTGTGTTTTTGACTCTAGTTACTTCTGTCATGTCTGAAAACAACACCAAGCTGACTGAAGACAACCAGCAGCTGATCTTAGAGAATAAAAAGCTGTTGGAGCAGTTAAAAGAAAACCAAACAGCTCTACGGCAGGAAAATCACAATTTGAGACAAAACTTGAATGGTCTCACAAACAGGGTTGAAAATCTAACAGAAGCCTATGATCTCTCAGAGCTCAGGGTCACAAACCTGGCTGAAGAGAAGCAGGGGCTGACTGTAAAAATCCAAAACCTGACTACAGAGAACCAGGGGCTGAAAACAGAAAACAAGGAGCTGGAGAAAGAGAGGAACAACTTAAAACAACAAATACAGGATGAGAAGACAAAGTGGATTCAGTCCGATCTCACTCGAGCTCCGTTGAGCTTCAATGCCGTCTGTCCCATAAAATATAACAGTATGTTCAGATCCCTTTAATTACTGTTAAAATACAATACAATCACTATACAATAATGTTGATATTTAGTTTGTCTCTGTTGTTACAGGAAGACAGTGTCAACCTTGTCAGAGAGGCTGGTTACATAAGGAGTCCGGCTGTTATGCATTTAATGACCCTCCACCTCCAGGACGGAAAACCTGGACAGAAGCTCGAGAAAACTGCAGAGGAAAGCGTTCAGATCTGCTCGTTATAGCTGATGAAGCAGAGAAGGTAATGAGAAAACTGTGGGAATATTAAAACATCTTAGATGAAATTAAAAGTATTTTCTGTTGGACTGAAACACAGAGTCTGTAGATCACAATGTATTTAAATATCTCTGACATCTGTGTCTCTATTGTCCTCAGACAAATGTCAATGATGCCTTCTGGATTGGTCTGAGAGTTGAAGATGGAAAGTGGAAGTGGGCGGATGGAAGTGATCTGAACAAGGAGTAAGAGACACAATTCTGAACAATTTAAATAATAAAATCTATCAGCCTTCATCTAACCATCATGTTTTCCCCTCAGCTTATGGACAGAACCTGCTGTGGAAGGTCACTGTGCAATTTTATTCAAAAACCAAGGATGGAGATCAGTGAGCTGTAATCAGAGAAACCAGTGGATCTGTGGACACACAGCTTTATTTGTTTGAATAGTGAAGTTGAAGTTGAGAAGGTCACTGGATCATCTGTCAACATCAGTCACATGTAAGATAATATCAACTTGTTGATAGATGTAAAATATGAGATATTAGATGATATATGTGCAGTGAGTGTGAGTGCTGACAGCAGCATTGAGGAAAACACAGTGACTGACCTCAGAGGGCAGTAAACTGTTGATCATCAATGACTCTGAATGAGCTTTTCTTCTACTTTGTTAGAGATGCTGTGCTTCTCATTTGTATATTAGCAGGTTGATGGAAGGGACCAGTGATACTGCTCAGTTTTCTGTTTGCTGTGTGCAACATTTGAGGTGGTTGGTGCTGATTGGCCACCAGAGGGAGCTGTAGTACCTCTCCACTCAATGTTACTGGGCTGTGCTCCCAGGTTTTTGTCTTGTGATGTAAAGAATAACTTGATGTGTAGGTGACAGTGAAGTGGAAACATTCATGTTTTGTTGTTTATGACTGTGAATAAAATGCTGCCACACAATGTTGTTTCTGACTTGTTCTTGCAAATTGCTCCTTGGAAACTTGAAACATGTTGAAAATATTAATGTTAAATTAAGTTTTGACTCGATTAAAGACCAAGTTGGTAAAAGAGGAACTGCAGCAGTGTATCTAAACATCGTAAAGGAGAACCCTTCTTATCAGAACTCAACACAATCTGCTAAATAAAGACAAACAGTCACACCTAACCTGACCTCAAACCCACTGACTTCTCTGGGAGGGTTATAATCTGTAGACTTTTATACTCGTCTTTCAGTCTTCATAGAAAGTCACTGGTGAACTTGATGCTGTGTTCAGGATGAAGAGAAACACTCAGCAGCCAACTGTCACTTTCCAAAACCCAAATGTTTCTTCATCTGCAGGTAAGATGCTTTCTAATAGAATCCAACTTTACCAGCTTCTCATCTTTTCTGCTGCAGCATCTTGTTTTATTGTTTTCACTGTTTTCACAAGTGTCGTCCTCTCTGCCACAGTCATGTTAAACTCTGTAGCTCACTAATTACAACACCACACTACAGTACGTAGCTACTGACTTTGACTGTTTTCATGTTATATATTGATGTATGTAAATGTGTGTTTGAACTGTTTCAGAGGAATGTGAGGAAGTCGACTATGTTAATGCAGCAGTGAGCACTGAGAACAACCTGCCCGCCATCTTAGGTTTGTTACTGACGTAGTTTACTTCACAATAATTAACATAACCTAGACACTTGTGTTTTTAACTGTTATTAAAATGATTAATAAACATGATAATGCTTAAATTTGAAAATGTGAAGGTTTACAGTCCCTGTATATTCAGTATTTCAAAAGAAGGATGTTTCTTTTCTCAGTGTTAAAATCCTCTAACTGAACCTTTGACTGTTTTGAAGCTCACAGCTTATTTCAGCTGAATTCTTCTTGTTCTGTCAGATGAGAAGCCTCGCTCCTTAACTCAGTCTGTTCCAACAATAGCAGTGAGCTGGGTGATCCTCTCTGTAATCTTGGCCCTTGATATCTACTGTGAGTAGAAACTCAGCTGTGAGCAAACATGTCCACGTCTCTGTTAATGCTCTGATACAATGATTCTCTGTCATGCTACACAACAGTGACAGCTCTCCTCTACTTCCTGTGTTTTTGACTCTAGTTACTTCTGTCATCTCTGAAAACAACACCAAGCTGACTGAAGACAACCAGCAGCTGATCTTAGAGAATAAAAAGCTGTTGGAGCAGTTAAAAGAAAACCAAACAGCTCTACTGGAGGAAAATCACAACAGACTCAGTTCAGCAAACCAAAACTTGATACAAAACTTAAATAATCTCATAATCAGGTTTGAAAATCTAACAGAAGCCTTTTATCTCTCAGAGCTCAGAGTCACAAACCTGACTACAGAGAACCAGGGGCTGAAAACAGAAAACAAGCAGCTGGAGACACAGAGCAACAACTTAAAACAACAAATACAGGACAACAGGGTTCCTACACATTTGAAATTTCCAAATTCCATACTTTTTCCAGACCCTAATTTCCAGACTTCTCAGTAAAAAATGTTCAATAATTTGTGATATTTGAGTAAATAGTTGTGCATTATATAAACAAATCATGCAATTAATCATTTGTTTTCATTATTCTGAATGTGTATGCCATTATGTAACCAAATAATTTCCAGGAGATTGTAGATATAGGTAGCACATACAAAAATAATTAACCCAGATAACTTCAGATAAGACCAAACCCAGATAAGTATTAAAGGTTGACTACGTAGAATTACAAGAAAAACAACAGGAAAAGAATTCCAGCAGTCGATTGCCAGACCGTTGCTAGGTAAAACGGGCCGTTGCTAGGGACTCCGCTCTGAACAGAGGACAGCAGAGGAGGAGAGCTAAGCAGGATATTTACCTTATGTTTCATTTTTACCGTCATTAACAGCATAATAAATGACTTGTAGCTTGTTACAGGGACAGTGGAGGCTCTCTGCCTTCCACACCGCTGCTGCTCTGAGCCTCAGAGCCTCAGAGCCTCCGCTGTCACTGCTCTCGTCAAGTTGAAAAAAAAAAAAAAAAAGGAGCTCCGTGGCACCGAAAGTCCGCGACGATAAACGTGTTTATGACAGATAAGACTACACAAATACACCCATCCTAACAAGTATATGATGATCCATTGATCCACCGATTGATTATTAAAAAGGCTTGGTTGGAAACAAACGCATAGGACCGGGAGGAGGCAGGAAAACAGCGGAGAACTGAGCCACATGTCGGCTACAGGCAGGTACGAATGTAAACAGAACGTTGACAGAAAGTCATTGTCGAGCCCGTCAAAAAAATTAAAAATAATAATTCAGACTAAAAAAAATTTTTTTATGGAAAAGCAATACTTTCATTCTGTACCCCTCTAAAGGCCCCGTGGATGTATTATTTTTGAAAAAATATAGCTTTTAATAAATATTATTCAACCTTTAAGTATTAAGCCAGATCATTTCCATACAATAATTTCCATTTTCCATACTTTTCCAGACCTGGAAATGTATAAAATCAAATTCCATACTTTCCCATACTTTCCATACTTGCGTAGGAACCCTTTAAATACCATTATGATGAACCAGACGTTAAAGGGATAGTTCAACATTTTGGCAAATTCTCCTATCACCATAATTCCCTTGGTCGACCAATAGTCGTCATTAGTCGACTCATCATGTCACGACTTCCTGTATCTGGCCCTTCAAATTAAAAGCCCTATAGCCTTTATATATAGTTCAGTTATATTGATTTTGACTTAATTTTGACAAGACAGGGCTCCAAATGTTTTTTTTTTTTTTTCCTGCGACCAATCGACCATTGAAATTTTGGTTGGCTAATGATTTTTTTGGTCAACCATAGAGCACTGGAAAAGCGAGTAACGACACGCATTGGTCCAATGGAAGCGCCTCCTGATGGCGGAATATGGGTTTTGCAAAAGCGCCCAAGAACTGACATCTCTGCATTGTTGGTGAATGAGCAAGTGTGGTATTTTCAATAATTTAAGGACATTTATAGATCACCCACATTAATAGCATCATTGAGGATCCTTTACAGATAAACATTAACACATAGGCGAGTAAAAATAAAAAAAAATAGTTGTCTACATTAATGTTTCAATCTACATTTTGTAATAAAGGCAAGGCAAGGCAAGGCAAGGCAAGGCAAGGCAAGGCAAGGCAAGGCAAGGCAAGGCAAGGCAAGGCAAGGCAATTTTATTTGTATAGCCCGTTTTTACAAACAGTTTGTCTCAAAGGGCTTTACATGGCATCGTAACAACATCCTCTGTCCTTAGACCCTCACATCAACTGAGGAAAAACTCCATGGAAAACCCTTTTAACAGGGAAAAATCGGAGAAACCTCAGGGTGAGCAACAGAGGAGGGATCCCTCACCCAGGACGGACAAATAAACAAATTACAAGTGTAATTTGATATGACCAAGACACCTAAAAACAAAAACACGGCCGTTTTCATCAATCTACAAGCAAGTGGGCAACACACATAGCTACATTGGAGTGAATGAGTTTTCTGGGCGCTTTTGCAATACCCATATCCTGCCACTCGGGGCGCAAAACCCTTACCACGGGAGTCAATGGTGGTGTCGTTACTCTCTTTTCCAGTGCTCTAGTCAACCAGTGCTTGGTCGACTATTTGGGGGCAGCCCTATTAAATTCTGTGCAAAAAGATGTTGAAACAGTTTTCAATAAAGTAGTGAATTTAAAAGTACATGGGTTCTGTTTTGTTTTTGTTTTTTTAATCGTGGTATCGAATTAGTATCGAGAATCGTGGAAATTCACAGATATTGATTATCGACTACTGAAATTCTGGTATCGTGACAACCCTATACTGTAGGCGAATTTGCCAAAATATTGAACTATCCCTTTAATGTTCGTGTATAGAATAGATGTCAGACGCTGGACTCACTCTGGTCTCTGGGTCGATGCACGCCGTGACTCCGTCCACCGTCACACTCAGGCTTTTACTGTCTTTGAAATTCACGCAGTCGTCCCCGAACATGTCGCTGAAACAGAAAAAAAACATTTTACCAGGTGAAAACAGAAAATATTTAATCTCTACCTTCATTTAAAAGTTTTATTCTCTTATATTTGGATCAATTAGGTTTAATTTTAACTTAAAAAGTGTCAGATTCTACAGTTTTGTCAGATATTTTAACCATTAAAACATTTTCGAGGTGTAGCTACAGGTGTTCAGACTCACTGCAGCATCAGCTCCAGTCGCTCGACGAACAGCTCCATGTCGAACGTTTCCTTCCTGCCCTCGAGGACTGAAACAAACAAACAAAAAAAACAAACAAACAAACAAGCGTCAGTAAAGTTTCTGTTCATCAGTGAAATTAAAATAAATTCCCTCGTGATGCGTTCACTGACATTTCTGGGCGGTGGGGTTGGACTGGACCTCCAGGATCACCGTGGTGACGGCGTCAGCGTACATGTCGTTGAGCGGATTGGCGACCCACTGAGACGAGAACATTTTCATTATTAATAATTTTATTTCAGTTATTTATTGATTTATAAATTTTATTGCTGCATCAATTAGTTCATAGAGTTTTTTTACTTCAATTGTCTGTTGTTTTTACATTCTTCTCTGTTTTATTTGTGTTGAGATTTTTGTAGTGTTTGAAAAAATGTGATAAAATAAAAAATTGTCATAATTATTGTATATATCTGTATAATGAATGTATTAACTGGCTAATAATGTATCTGTAACCAGGTCTGAGTGAGATCTGTGTCTAAAAACATAAATAAAATTATAAAATATACAAAATAGTTTGAAATAAACATGTAGAACAAATACTGAGCATTAATAAAACCTGACTGCAGCTACATAATCATGTTATAAACTGTATATTTAATGTTTATAAACTGGTTTAAATAAAAACGGACGTGTTCGTGTGCTCAGAGTTAATAAAGTTTTGATAAACAGGTCAGTTTTAGCCACTTCAGGCGACATGTGGTGGATGATGAGTGTAAAAAGTGTCGTGTTGCGTTCGAGTGTCCGACCTCCAGTACGACCATCCCGGCCTCGTGAACCAGCGTGATGCTCTTAAAGATCTTCACCGTGATTTTCTCCGTCCCCTCGACCTGCTCCACGTCGCCTGAAACACACACACACACACACACACACACACACACACACACACACACAGAGGAAACAGGAAGTTACAGCTTCTACTGCAGCATAGATATATATATATATGTACTGACTAGATGCCGCGTTCCTAGGCAACTCTATTGAGTGGAATGCGTTAACGCGGCGGCCATCTTGGTCAGGGGGAAGCCGTGTCTACTTAATGCATCAATCAACAGAGGCAGACGTCTATCAACCATTAAAATCGCCATAACTCACTGAATATTCAACCGATTTTCAAGCCGTTTGGTTTATTATAAATGTCAGACATATGTTTATGATACAACAACAACAAAAAATCTTTGAAAAATTTTTATAATTTTTTTTTTATGTATTAAACATACACTTACATACTCAGACACACACACCCACATGCATAAACACACTGAAATTAGTTCTACAAGGGTCCGACCCATAGACTGTAAAAAGAATGGACGTAGCGTCCGTGACGTCACCCATTGGTTTTGGGGAGTCGTTTTTGTGACTCCAACATGGCGGCCTGAACAGCGCCATGTTGGATTGGCCGGCCGAGAACCCGCCCACTGGCCTCGAAGCAGCTGTCCACGGAGCTGCTCGGACCTGTCACTCAACGTTTCCGCGCCCTAATTGGCCAGAGTTTTAATCTAATAACAGTAAAACGGTAGAGTTAAAAAAAAATTCACCCCCCCTCAGAGTGTGTGCTGGGATAGAAACTATCGATTGAGACCAAAAAACGTCCTGACACCAGGCTTTTAACATGTTTATTGAGGATGTAAAGTCGGCGATTTTAACATGGGGGTCTATGGGGAATGCTCCCTTCTGACACCAGCCCCCAGAGGAAGAAGAGGGGATTGCAGTTTTTTGAACGCGGAAGTGAGCTTCACTTCTCAGACCGACAACTGCCCCCTTGGTCCGACCGGGTCTGACTGCTGGTCAGACGTTTATTATGTCTATGGTCAGAACCCCGGACCAAGATGGCGGCCGTGTTGACGTACGCTGAGAAGCAGAACGCGGCATCTAGTCAGTATATATACTGTATATCTATGCTACTGCAGGAGGAGGAGGAGTTAGAGGACGAAGGGGGCGGAGCCAACTCACCGGCGAGGCTGCGCAGCTGCGTGACGAGCAGCGAGATCGGTCCAGTGAACGGGATCGCCTGAGTCTGCTTCACCGTTCCCATGGCGAGGTCGGTGTAGTCTGAGGAGGAGGAAGAGGAGGAAGAGGAGGAGGAAGAGGAGGAGGAGGAGGAAGAAGAGAGGAGGAGGAGGAGGAGGGAGGAAGAGGAGGGGGAGGAGGAGGAAGAGGAGGGGGAGGAGGAGGAGGAAGAGGAGGAGGAGGAGGGGGAGGAGGAGAGGAGGAGGAGGAGGAGGAGAGGAAGAGGAGGAGGGGGAGGAGGAGAGGAGGAGGAGGAGAGGAAGAGGGGGAGGAGGAGGAGGAGGAGGAGAGGAGTCAACTCTGTTAGTCACTCCATCGTTCATGTCTCTACTTCTCTTTCTGTCTTCATCCTTTTCTTCACTCTGTCTTTCTTTTTCTTTACTTTTTTGTCACTTCTCTCTCTTCTGTATTTCTAAGTATTTCTTCTCTCTTTCTGCTCGTCTTTTTTCTTCCTCCTATCTTTTTCTTTCTTTGCCCTTTTTGTTTCTTTTCTTTCTCTCTTTTTTCTTTGTTTCTTTCCTTCTGATTATTTCTTTCTTGTGTTTTCTTTCAATCTTTCATTGTCTTTCTTTCCTCCTCTTTCTCTCTTTTTCTTCATTTCCTTCCCTCTTTTTTTCTTAAGTATTTCTAAGTATTTCTTCTTTCTTTTTTCTTCCTACTATCTTTTTCTTTCTTTGCCCCTTTTTGTTTCTTTTCTTTCTCTCTATTTTCTTTCCTTTTGATTATTTCTTTCTTGATCTTCCTTTTTTCCTGTTTCTTTTCTTTCTCTCTTTCTTTATCTTCCCTCTTTCTTTTTTCTTCGTTTCTTTCCTTCTGATTATTATTTTCTTGGTCTTCCTTTCTTGCATTTTCTTTCAATCTTTCATTAGTTGGGTTTTCCATTTTGTGAAAATGCGCATAAATACTTGAATGGAAACGCCAGAAATTCGAATAAAGGCAGTAAATGCGCATAAAAGTTTATACGCTTGGAGGGGGTGGATTTGTCAGCGTATCGAATAAAGGAAATGCGAGTTTTTGTGATGGAAACAGATTATGCGAATTGAGCATAACCAAAACAGCGGAAAAGCGAGCGGACTGTCACAGTTCCTACTGTCTTTCTGTGTAAATATCTCATGTTACAACATGAAAACCTAAAGTGCGGCCTATATATGTATTTTCTTTTAAAATGTAGCTGGTGCGGATTATACACCCTGGTGAAAAAAAAGTGTACTTTATTGTATTTCAAGTATATTTGTATTTTGAATAGTATATTGAAAATGTAATTATACAAATTGTACTTTATATAAATATATAAAAATTACACTAACATCACACTTTCACGCTAACACTTTTAACACACTTGAAAATAATTATACTATATTACACTTTATAGAAATATATTAAAATAAAATATACTTAAAGTGAAATTTATGTGTAATTTCTAAAGTGTACTTATTTGAAATTTGTTTTCACACATACTTTTGATATATTTTAAAATGTATGCTAAAATTGTCATTGTAAAATACAATGATAACATATTTTGAAAGTATACATTTTAATATCAACACTGTAATATCAAGTTTGAGTGTATTTTAAGTTACATTTGAGTTTAATTATAAAGTGAAGTTATTTATGCTTGTAGCCTACTTCAGGACATTTTGGAAAGTGGTATTAGCCTATGCACCTAAACCCGTTTATTAAATTTTGTGCTGTGTGTTTGGCAAAAAAAAAAAAGATAGGCTACAACCTTACACGCATGAAATCACATGAAACAATACACTTAATTAACACTTAACAATCATCCACAAGAGCGTTGTAGAGTTGTTGGATTGTGTGTTTGATAGTCTCCGTAGCGGTAGCTGAGCAGCTCATGTCTCTGCCCCGCCGATCTAAAAACAGCTTGTAGGTTACCGTCAATGGCCGCGTTTCCCAGATTCGATCTTTCTTAAGGACTTAAGAAGGCTCTTAAGAAGGGTTCGGCTAAGAAGGAGCGCTAAGATACGGGTGTTTCCCAGATGCGTTCTTAACTGCCTTCTTAAGATCACACCAAAGAAGCTTCTTAAGAAGCTCTTAACGGGAGCTGTCCACCACCACAGTACTGAAACTGAAACTGAATCAATCGATGCCAGGCAAATCGATTATTATATCACACGGCACCTATTACACGCATAAATCACACACAGTGACAAGCGCAGCTGCACCGACGGGCGATGAATAAACCGAAAACGGGATTTCCACTTGTCAAACATGAGGTTAACACAGGTGTCCGCGGGCCTGATTAGAAACTTCTCCGCTGTTGTTGCCGCGTTGGTCACGGGCAGTGACGGACTGGCCGTAGGTGACACGGCACAGCCGCGTAAAGATGCAGCCAGACGGCTGCGTGACCATGTGATTGATGTGTGTGAAAATAAAAATGTGCGCAGGGGCTGGCTGGTTTACAACATGGCACGGGAGGATCGGTGTCACGGCTGCCACACTCCGTGACACTGACCCTTGCTTGCGATGCCCCCACCACACCAAGAAGCTCCCCACTGCATAAAAACACGATGCAACAGCGACACTAGGGGTTGATTTAAGAACGGCTGTGTTTTTGATGTTCATGCAGATATGGCACGTGGATGTGTGCGTAAAAATTATGATAAATGATAGTCATGATGATTAATTTTATTTGTGTGCCTGATGTGCAGAGCACACGTTATTCATCATATTTAGGTTATTTATTGTTCTTATTTTATTTTTTATCTCTATTTTTTATTTCGGCACATATTTAATATGTTTTAAACATACGATGTGCACTGTTTAAATCTTGCTTAGTGTGATATTGATTTGCCTTGAAAAAGTGCTAAAAAGTCGCTAAGAAGACTCGAAAGAGTGGGTCAGCTCCATCTTACGTTTCCTTCTTAGTGAAAGATCTTCTTAAGCTAAGAGCGACTCTGGGAAACACGTTCTTCTTTCACAGCGTTCTTAAGAGCGCTCCAAAGAAGATCTTAGCACTAAGAGCTTCTTAACAAATCTGGGAAACGCGGCCAATTACAGTAAAAGTAACGAACCCTATCCCTAAGACTAGGGATTAACGGGCAAATCTGCCAAAATGTTGAAATATCCCTTTAAGCACATTGTTTTAATGTTATAATGTCTGTTGTAACCAAGGTTAAAAGTCTGTATTAAAAATTATTTGATTGCATATTAAAACAGCTGAATTCATATTTAGAAAGTTAATTAATAAATACTAAGTTATGTTAATAATTAAAAACAGATACTTACCTATAAAAAGAAATTGAACAGTGATAAAATATTTTTTTATACGTTTATTTTGAAAGAGATTGGCTGGAGATGAGCTGTCAGCCAATCGGGAAGAAGCTCCCGCCCCTTGACCTGCTCTGAACAAGGTTCACTTCCTCCGGAGCCGTTGTCAGGAGAGCGAGCAGCCCCGCATCGAGCACGACACTTAGCTTGTGAAGAGGAGACACTAGTAAAAGTTGATACAAGTGATTAAAAACTACGGGATAACTCCGGTGACGCCCTGGACCTGTGAGAGTGAAGCTAGAGGGACGCGACATCTCCACCAAGAAGAAAAAGCATCGGTGAGAAATCGTTTTTTCCATGCTAAATGCTAACCGCCAGTGCTAATCAGTGCTAATACCAGAGACCTTACCCACTCGTGTGAATCACTAGCGTTAAAGCTAGCACTAGCTTCATTTTGAAGGTGCAATATGAGACGTTTTGAGAATTTGTTGCACACTGAACTGTAAAATCTGATGATTTAGCACAGTATCTGCGTTTTTAGCACGCCGAGTCACTATTTTATGCTAAGACATGGCAGAAGGTGCACACTGTACGTCTTCTTACTGGTATTAATGTTATATTTGCATGCTTATTACTATGTGAAGACGTTATTTTTATATTATTGATGTGGAGAAGTTATTTTAATAACTTAATCTCTGATATTTTGAGAATGTTGCTATGATATTATTGGGTGTGGTGTCATATTACAATGTTTATTCAGTTAGAAATATTCTCTGTGAATTGAGTGGATTTAACATGATTTATATATTGTATTTCATGATTGAGAATTGAGAGAATTAAGAGAATGTTCTGACATTACTCATCATAGGTCAGGTTTTCCTGTTGGATCCTTTGAACCTTGGACCTACCCGGATGTTGGAGCCTGGATCGAGACGTTTGATGGCGAACCACAGCCTGGAGGACAACTAGAGATATGGTGCCCGCAAAGAATCAAGAACCTGGATCCTTTCATCACTTCATTACACACACACACACATCAGGGTTGCCAACTCTCACGCATCTGGCGTGTGTCACACGCTTTTAGGTCCTGTCTCACGCTCTCACGCCACTCAAACAATTCTCACGCCAAAATCAAGCGATTCGGCAAAAAAAAAAAATTAAAGCAAGCTTTGGCACTCATCAATAGGCTCTCTGATTGGTGTGCGTGATGCTTATCCGCGTGTCGATTGGACGGCTGCTCAAGCCTGTGATCACAGCACAGTAGGACGGGGAGTTATCGATCCGCGACCCCCCTCCCCCCCCTCCCCCAACAGCGGCACGGTGCTGAAGCCTGGACCCGACTTTGTCCGAATCCGATGGCCAAAAAAAAGAGGGAGAGAGCGAAGCCCGAGACACAACCTGACCTGACCGAGTTATGTTTTCAGACTGAACGCGGCTCGAACTGACGCCTGTGGTCGGGCTGGTTGGGCCAGTCCGTTGAAAACTATAAAATCAAGATGCAGACTGGGTAGCACAAAAGTACAGCCAGGCAGCTCAGTCCAGAGAGCAGAGGAGAGAGAGACAGCGCAGCAACAGGGGTGTGTGTGTGTGTGTGTGTGTGTGTGTGTGTGTGTGTGCGTGCGTGCGTGCGTGCGTGCGTGCGCGCGTGTGCGTGTGCGTGTGCGTGTGCGTGTGCACGCAACTGCGCATGCATGCACGTGGGCCATACCTGCAAACTCCGAATGGGTATGTAGAATGTTTATTACAGAAGAGGACCTGACTTGTATCATCAGGCTGTAATAGAAGACTGAACAGGACATGTCTGTTCTGTCCTTTCATATATTAAAGGACAATTCCAGGCGAATTCAACTCAGGGGTGTATTTTCATATCATTTTAAGTCTAAAAGAATGAATCTGAAGATTTTCAGTTTAATCGCTCCTGTTTTGCGGTAGTTGCGTATGTCCGCGCATCGCCACGGCAGCAATGAATGGGAGTGGATGTAAGTTCCGCTGTTTAGGCTGTTTCCAGCCCTCAAAGCCGCATTTTTTTTCCACAGACAGCATCAGATGGCTACTCAAACATGCACCGAGAAGTTTATTTACTTCAAGCAAGCCGACATGTTTGTAAAAGTCGATCTAATTCAAAGTCTCCCGGAGTCTCGCGCGAGACCCAGTTGCCGTGCTCGGTGTGTTCCAGTGCAGTGGGAAAAGCTACCGTTTGTGTCATAAACACAGGAATATCAACTCTTTACTTGCTTCAAGTAAAAAAAACTTCTCGGCGCATCTTTGAGTAGCCACCTGACGCTGTCTGTGGAAAAAAATGTACACTTCAAGCAAGTAAAGAGTTGATATTCCTGTGTTTATGACACAAGCGGTAGCTCCTACTGCGCCTGAATACACCAGCACTGCAACTTCGGGCTCGCGCGAGACTCCGGGAGACTTTGAATTAGATCTAGTTTTACAAACATGTCGGCTTGCTTGAAGTAAATAAACTTCTCGGTGCATGTTTGAGTCTCCATCTGACGCTGTCTGTGGAAAAAAAATGCGGCTTTGAGGGCTGGAAACAGCCTAAACAGCGGAACTTACATCCACTCCCATTCATTGCTGCCGTGGCGATGCACGGACAGACGCAACTACCGCAAAACAGGAGCGATTAAACTGAAAATCTTCAGATTCATTCTTTTAGACCTAAAATTATATGAAAATACACCCCTGAGTTGAATTCGCCTGGAATTGTCCTTTAATAGGCTCAATAGGCTGGTCCAGGCCAAAAGCCACAGCCCCCCACTAGACCAGTTTCATACACTCCAGCCATACAATGATAGGAACCACAGATCTGCTTTTTTCCCTCTTATCTGAAGCAAATGTTGTGTTTTCCCTTTATTTTCTTCTCAGAGTACACCAGAATGCTTCAAATACATGTTAAAATCACAATTTTTTCCTGGGGGGGTGCCCCCAGACCCCCCTAGAGGGATATATTTTGTCACCTATTACACCTCTAGCCTACTCAGTTTGCAGGTATAATGTGTGTGTGTGTGTGTGTGTGTGTGTGTGTGTGTGTGTGTGTGTGTGTGTGTGTGTGTGTGTGTGTGTGTGTGTGTGTGTGTGTGTGTGTGTGTGTGTGTGTGTGTGTGTGTAAGAGAGAGAGAGACAGAGAGAAAAACTACAATAAACATAACTATTATTATTATTATAGACAGCCCCCCCCCGCCAACAGAATCTCACTCCAGCCCAGGACCAAAAGTTGGCAACCCTGCACACATACACATATCCAACACATTCAACCATGCGGTAGGATAGATCCTCTTCACTTCCTCAGTGGGCTGAACATTTCATACTGGGAGTGACTGAAAAAAGAGGTGACTTGAACTTTCAAACATAGCTGCAATTTTTTTTTTTTTATGTTCCTACTTACCTGGGTAAGAATTGTGTTACACTGTGTATGTACATGTGTTTTGCTTATCCTTCTTTAAAGGACAATTCCAGGCAAATTCAACTTGAGGGTGTATGTTCTTATCATTTTAAGTCTAAAAGAAGGAATGTGAAGATTTTCAGTTTAACGTCTCCTGTTTTGCGGTAGCTGCGTCTGTCCCCGCATCGCTACGGCAGCAATGAATGGGAGTGGATGCAAGTTCCGCTGGTTAGGCTGTTTACATCTCTCAAAGCCGCAATTTTTTTCCACAGACAGCGTCAGATGGCTACTCAAACATGCACTGAGAAGTTTCTTTACTTCAAGCAAGCCGACATGCTTGTAAAACTAGATCTAAATTCAAAGTCTCACGCGAGACCCTGTTGCCGTGCTCGGTGCATTCAGGGGTAGTCAGAAAGCTACCGTTTGTGTCATAAACACAGGAATATCGACTCTTGACTTGCTTCAAGTAAAAAAAACGTATCGGCGCATGTTTGAGTCGCCACCTGACGCTGTCTGTTGAAAAAAATGTACACTTGAAGCAAGTAAAGAGTCGATATTCCTGTGTTTATGACACAAAAGGTAGCTCCTACTGCACCTGAATGCACCGAGCACGGCAACAGGGTCTCGCACAAGACTTTGAATTAGATCTAGTTTTACAAGCATGTCGGCTTGCTTGAAGTAAATAAACTTCTCGGTACATGTTTGAGTCGCCATCTGACGCTGTCTGTGGAAAAAAATCTGAAAAAAATGCGGCTTTGAGGGATGTAAACAGGCTAACCAGCGGAACTTGCATCCACTCCCATTCATTGCTGCCGTAGCGATGCGGGGACAGACCAAGCTACCGCAAAACAGGAGCGATTAAACTGAAAATCTTCACATTCCTTCTTTTAGACCCAAAATGATAGGAACATACACCCCCAAGCTGAATTCACCTGGAATTGTCCTTAAAGGTTTATTTGTAATGTTTAGGTCTGCTGCCTGAAATAAACCTATTTCTATTTTCTATTTCCTATGTACGAAAGAAGCAATATTTGAAAATGTGTTATTAAAGTTTTCCTTTGAAAATGTTTAAAAGCCATATGTAAATGTTTATACATTTAGAGATAGTACAAGTTTCTGTATTATTTGCAATGTATTATTATAATTTGGATGTGGTTTAAATACATTAAAGTATGTTTTTTTACCTGGAAGTAGTCCCACAAGTCTTTCAGCCTTTAGTATACTTGTAACACATTTGCATGAAGGTAGAAAGTAGTATACCAAAAGTATAATTAAGTATATATTTTAATACACTAACATCTAATTTTTAATGTACTTATAATACAAACAAAGTACACTTTAATTTAACTAATTAGGCATGTATTAGTACATGAAATGTCATGTACTTAAAGTGCACTAAATATACTTTAAGTTGTTCCACTTTAGTACACAAAAGTACACTAAATACACTTTAAGTTGAGCTTTTCTACAACTTAATTACAATTTAAATATACTTAACACAAAATTAGTTGTTCCAATTTAGCACTCTTCAAGTTAACTAATCTTAAACACACTTGAAATATAATGATGATTAGTGCGGCTTGAAGTACACAAAAGTATGCTAAATTTTAGTACACTTAGTACATTAATTTTTCACCAGGGCAGGTGCGTCTATAGTCCGGAAAGTACGTAAATTGTCCATGATGTTGAGTGTCAGCTGAGTGTCAACTGTTGGATACATTCACGCTCTCTTATGACGTAATCTCACGGTGCACTCCTCCTAATCGCAAAACACTAATGAATGGAAACGGGCATAAATTCGCTTTGCTTTTTGCGCATTTTCACAAAATCCTCTTTTAAATTCGATACGACTTGGATGGAAACCCAGCTATTGTCTTTCTTTCCACCTCTTTCTCTCTTTTTCTTTATTTCCTTCACTCTTTCTTTCTTTCTTTCTTTCCTTCCTTACTTCTTTCTTTCTTTCTTTCTTTCTTTCTTTCTATCAACCAACCAACCAACCAATCAGTCCAGATGTTGAGGTTTACTTTCTGTGACAGAAGCAGCTTGAAACATTTGATGACGGATCAATAACATTAAACATTCATCAATTATAATAAGTGTTTGACAATACACACACACACACACACACACACACACACACACACACACACACACAGTCTCACAGACACACACACAGACACACACACACACACACAGACTGACTGGAGAGGTCGGACGGCGTCAGGATGTGGTAACTGAAGTTTCTCTTCACCAGGATCCCGGAGACTCTCTGACCCTGAGAGCACTTCTCATCCGCCAGCACGCCCATCACCTGCAGCACAGCACAGCGGAGCAGAGCAAAGCATGCTGGGAGTTAACAACACGGCCCACACCAATACAACAACACAACAACAACACACACACACACACACACACACCTTGGCCAGTTTCTCTCCTCTGAAGTTCAGCGTCACGGCTTCAGTGTTTCGCGGGTTGTGGACTTCGATGTGAACCTCGTCGTTGTCTTCGTACTCTCGGATCAGAGCCGCCTTCAGCCGGGCCATCTCGTTCTGCTCGCCGTGCACCAGGATCTGCACACACACACACACACACACACACACAGACACACACATACGGACACACGCACACACACACACACACATACGGACACAAACACACACACAAACCAACTGCATTAAGGTGGGACACTACAGGTGAATAGGGTAGAAATTTAAACTAACAGATATCACCATGAAACTTCCCAAGTTTATCACTCACATTAAGACAAATATTTTTTGTATTACAAGTTTTGTCAAGTTTTATGTTTAAATATGTAAATGAGGCAATATCTGATGAAATATGCGCTAATTTGCATACATTTCCAGAACCGAAATCTGAACAATGGATAAAGAACCTTTCAAAATTCTTGTTTTATTTTGTTGACATATCAGAGTCAGAAGTTTTTACAGAGGAGGATTTTGGATATGTCTTTGTATCACTCTGTAAATGAGAAAATACTGTCACCAGCCCTAAAAATTCAAATATCGCCATGTTTTTATGAATAAAATGTTGTATAAATCAGGCTGTGAATGATATATCAACAATCCCCTCTGGAAAAACCTTCAGAATATAGACAGGAATCAAACTGGAAGGTTTGGTGTCTGTAAGTGCTGCTGAAGTGGAGATTTCTAGCTCAAGAGTCTGAGGAAAAACTCATTTTGAGAAAACGGCCTTTAAAGATTTGTACTGTAAAATTCCATAGATCATTAATGTGAATCGCACTTTTACGATTGACTGCGGATACGGAGGAAACGACAGTTTTTGGATCCACATAATTGTTCAGGAGAGAGAGGGAGCTTTACAGTGATACCTGACATAACTTTTGGTGAATTTAGGAGAAATCTACTGATGAGAGAGACAAAATGAAGTAAAATAAAAAACCTTAATGTGGATTTTCTACCATTTCTTTCCACTTTTCTGAGAGAAAAATATCCCAAAATCTCAAAATTGATCAGTGCATGAAAAAACTGTGTTTTTGCCTGTTAGTGTGTCGCAATAAACCCAAAGGATCCAGGAACATCGCTTTGTGGATTTAATTAAATAGTGTGGATTTAAATAGTGTGTGTCTGTGTGTGTGTGTGTCTGTGTGTGTGTGTTGTTTTTACCACGTGCGGCGGTTTGAGCGCCCGGATGAACTCGCTGGTCTGCTGGTAGTCGGTGTGAGCGGAGAAGGAGATGTAGTCGACCGACATCTTGAGAGGAAGCTTCTGTCCCGACATGGTGGCGATCTCATCAGGCTCCGTCATGATGTGCTGCAACACACACACACACACACACACATATTACACACATACACTAATGTATGTAATGACACTAATGTATATTGTTCAGGGGAGGATTTGAAGGAAGTGCTGAGGACAGTAGAAGTAGAGTTGTTTCAGCTAAAAAAATGGTTTGATATTAATAAGTTATCATTAAATGAAAAGAAACAAAATGTATGGTGTTTAGCGGTGCTAGGACCAATTGTGAAGTAAAATTAAAATTAAATCAAGTGGAAATCGATAGAGTATATGAAACTAAGTTTTTGGGAGTAATTATTGATCATAAACTGTGTTGGAAGCCTCATATAGAATATATCAAGGGAAAAATATCCAAATCCATTGCCATTCTTTATAAAACAAGGGACATGTTGAATAAGAAATGTCTGCATATTTTATATTATTCTCTTATATTTCCATATTTGACATACTGCGTTGAAGTTTGGGGAAATGTTTATAAAACAAACATAGACCCTATAATCAAGCTTCAAAAAAGAGTTATTAGAATAATAAACAAAGAGTGCTATTGTGAACCTACCAACCCACTATTTTTAAGATCTAATGCATTAAAATTTTCAGATATTGTGTTCCTAAAGACAATGGAAATCATTTTTCGAGTAAAGAACAACAGCCTTCCAGCTTGTATCCTTCAGTTATTTAAATTAAGAAAAGGAAACTATAATTTAAGAGGATTATTGATTTTTGAAATGTGTAAAGTGAGAACTAATATAAAATACAAATGCGTTTCAGTCTTAGGAGTTAAAATGTGGAATAAGCTCAGTGATGAGTTGAAGACATGTAGTTCTTTGTTGAGTTTTAAGAAAGCCTTGAAATGTGAAATAATGAAAAATTATAAAATACAGTAATGATTATTTTCATCTTATTATTGTGGACTGCTGACATTCTAGGTAATTTAATTTCATAGAGTGTAAAGGATAGGCAAATATAAGCCTTGGGCTTCAGCCTATTCCCTTTTCGGTCACTGTATGATATTTTCTTTTTTGTGTGTGTGTGTGTGTGGTTGCAATTGTGTATAATATGTTTTGGCTAAACTGTTCACACAAAATGGTCGATTTTGATGTTGGTGTTGTATGACCGAAATAAACAAATTTCAATTCAATTCAATTCAACATACACACACACACACACAGTACATTAAATAACCTGTGTGAAAAGTTTAATCACTTAAAATAATATAAATATATTATTAAAAGTTAAATCCCAGCAGCACTTGAACGCAACACGACACACTCTTCTGATCGGTCCTATGTCGTTAACACAGGCGTATGTCACAGATTCAGATTCTTGTTACGCAGCCACATTAAACTCAACATTATCAATAAAACTGACCGGACTGATCCAATACTGGGAATATCTATCGATGCCGATCAATAATATAATTTAAATAAGAGTCTTATTTTATTCAGATACACACACTGTAAAAGATCTTGTTTCAGCAATTACACTGTTCTCAGTCAGAGTTATTTGTGTTGCTGTTCTTGCCATCGCAGTTATTATCACCAAACTGTAAGATACCGATTAAAGGAGAAGTTATGAATAAAGAAAGATGCATTTGGGGCAGACAAACTAATTTTACAGCTGTTATTGTCTATTTTTATTTATTGCTGTGATTGTTTGTTTTATTTCACTCTCTCACTCTCTGTTGTTCTTAACTTGTCTCCAAAAGTGAACACAGACCTGACACAGGGTATCTGCAGGTTTCAGCAAGTCAAATTTAAGACTTTTTAAGACCTTTTTAATGCCACCTTGAATGAAATTTAAGACCAAAAAAAAAAAAAAATCCTATAAATATAGGCTAAGCAATGGTTGGGGATCCCACTGTACTACAACCTCAATGACAATCAGTCAAGTTTACTTATTGTCTGTTATTAATAAACAAACTGATAATCAATACAAAACTAGAAAAAGCACCAAGGAAGAAAGGAAGGAGTCTGCACGCGACTGACACTGAAATCACTCACACAACTTTTACTCAAGGACAATGGAAAAATTAGCAGAGTATTGAAATGAGTACCAGACCAACAATGACCAAACCACTGTAGGAGGGCATACAGGTGCATCTCAATGAATTAGAATAAATGTAGACAAAATGTATAGAAAAAAGTTTTAAAAAGCATTTTTAATATGGAAATGTTTGCTTTCTGATAAGTTGTCCATGCAGCGGTGCGCCGCGGACATTCACGAAAAAAACAAACAAACAACGAAACCGAATGCGCGCCGCCAAGTCCGCTCGGACCGCGGCCACTCGGACCAACAGGTCCGCTCGGTCCAACGTCAACGACGGCAGGAGACCCAACGCGATTTGGCGTATCACTGCCTCCAGAAAGACTGTCACGTTACCGGGCTCATACCAGAGCCAGTCTATTGACAATATTAGAAGTTCTCTGCTCATACGCGCAGGCAGGCCAGGGTTGCCAGATAGAATGAAAAATATCCCCCACAATATTACTTTTTTTTCCTTCACTAATTAGCGGGAGAAATTACCGAGAGCAGCATTAGTAAACCACAACAAAAACACGTGTAGCCTTTTTCCCCCCTCATTTTTCCCGTTGACGGAAATCCGTCGTGGCGACGGAGAACTTTAATCCATGAATTTAAGACCCTTGACTACTGTATTTAAGACCATCTTAGAAATTTCTGATAAATTTAATACTTTTTAAGGCCTTATTTTTAGATACATGAATTTAAGACTTTTTAAGACTTTTTAAGGATCCGCGGATACCCTGTGACATTTCTAAAAAACCAGTGGAGGAAA
>NW_028220303.1:0-9281 GCF_045865225.1 Trachurus japonicus | reverse complement strand
AGGGGTTACAGTTAGGAAAGCGAAAGAGAGCAACTCAGACCTGTATCTGTCACTGCTGAGTTACAGGGCTTCGCCGCTGGAAACACGGCACGTCACCCGCTGGGTTCTTGATGGGGCGGAAACTGAGCACCAACCTGTCTCATAAGGGAGAACCAGAGAAATACAAAGAAGCAAACAGGCGCCTTGTACCACTAGCAGCTCATGGCATTGTGACACTTGAGCACTCGGACAGCTGGAGACCGTGATGGAGTAAGTGAGTCAAATATCCTAGACGGCAGGACAGAGCATGGTCAACTCAAAGGAGATTGTGGAAATAAAGGAGACATTTGAAAAACAAAAAGCAGTTACAGGGAGGAAGTCCAGCATGCACTGCACGGGAGGAGCCAACATCAGCAGCTGAAGCAGCGAGAGTACTGGGGGGTCTGTTCAACTCATAGGCTGAGGAGAGCTACGCATAACATGTTGCTGTATTACTTAGTAAACTGAGATGATGTGTGATGGAGTCTGATTTCACCGCGCATAAAAATAAATAAGACACATAAAAGCGCCTTGCTGAATTAATCTGTAACCGTGGTTCACGTGTCCTTTTCTTTAGACAACTGATAACTTAGGTCGAGACGGAAACAAATAATATGAAAACACTAACAAAACTAAACAGCAAGAGTGGAGAGTGACCACACTGTGCTGACACCACACGGGGAACGGTGTGTTCAGGTTTATGTGCAGCATCAGGTTTCCGCTACATGTAGCATTTTGCATGTGTCCGAGGTCACAAGTACCGGTAGAGAACAAAGAAAAGTGAGCCCTGTTCGCAACCATAATATGGACATGCAGTGCTGCAGGGAGCCCCGCTGTAACTCAGAGAAGCCACGGAGGACTCTGAAACTTCTCCCAGCCCTTAGTCCACATGAGGGGGAGGAGATAATGAGTGAAATTTGGATTTTGGGTGAACTATCCTTTTAATTTTAAAGGGCGGTGTGCCCAAATATTGTATCATCAATTCAAATTTAATCATCAAATTTAAAATTCAGTTGTCATTGCGGTATTGTAATCCCACCATTTTTGCCTACCACCATGTTTATCTGTGGTACAGTGTTGCATGTTATTGACTCTGTTCATAAATGTGTTCAATGTGATGACCAGACCCTATTCTTTTGTAAAAAAAATAATCACCATTAAAAGAAGTCAAATAAATGTCACTTGATGATTTACAGTACAAACAGCGTAATCATTAAATAATTACAAACAACAGTTGCAACTTTACAATAACCATCTAAGTTATGTTTATAAACGGTTTAAAAACTAAATATTAACCATTTACAAAGTGCCACTGATCTAGATGTTTTACACCCAATATTTAAACCCTATATAAACATTTAATAAATAGTTCATTAATAATTAATAAATATTAGTAATCATAATTTAATTGCTTGTTCTTATATAAATAAACTACCTATTTGCCAATTATAAATGAGGGCCTGTCTAGTCTGTTCCTGACCCTGACATTGATGTTGTTACCCCAGCAGACAAAAGCAAAGAATGTAACACTTGCAATGACAGACTGATAAAACATACGCAGCATTACATTACATACATCAAAAGACCTGAGTCTTCTTAAAAAGAAGAGCCTGCTTTGTGTCTTTTTGTACACATCATTTGTGTGTACGGACCAGTCCAGCCTGTCATCAAGGTGTACTCCAAGGTACTTGTATGACTGAACCCTCTCAATGTCCACCCCATCCACAGTCACAGGCCGTAAGGATCTCTTGGACCTGCCAAAGTCAATAATCATTTCTTTGGTCTTTGATGTATTAAGCAACAAGTTGTTCTTGTTGCACCAGTCTGTGAACGCCCCCACCAGGTCCCTGTATTAATCTTCCTGTCCCATCTTCACACATGCCACTATGGCCGTGTCGTCAGAGTACTTCTGAACGGAAGGAGTCTAGCTGAAACACCATCAGGGCCAGCCGACTCGCCAGGACGCAGTCTCCTCAGTTCTGCCGACACTTCCTCCAGGGAGAGTAGAGTATCACCGCCATATGGAGCAGGACCGCCAGGTGGAGCAGGACCGCCGGAAGCGGTTTAGATCCAGTACCTGCAAAAAGCACAGTTAACTGTAAACAAGTGCATATTTAACTTATAATAGATGAGCAATAAAGTATATGTTAATGCTAATAAATCAAACAAAAAAGATTAAGAAAGGCATGACAAAGACATCATGGTTGGGCTACATTCAATGTGTTTATAATGTTATTTTGAACAATTATAAGATACTCATGGAGATTTTATTAATGTCCTTAAGCATCAACAAACAGTTAACACGAGATAATGAGTGAAATTTGGATTTTGGGTGAACTATCCTTTTAATTTTAAAGGGCGGTGTGCCCAAATATTGTATCATCAATTCAAATTTAATCATCAAATTTAAAATTCAGTTGTCATTGTGGTGTTGTAATCCCACCATTTTTGCCTACCACCATGTTTATCCGTGGTACAGTGTTGCATGTTATTGACTCTGTTCATAAATGTGTTCAATATGATGACCAGACGCTATTCTTTTGTAAAAAAAAAATCACCATTAAAAGAAGTCAAATAAATGTCACTTGATGATTTACAGTACAAACAGCGTAATCATTAAATAATTACAAACAACAGTTGCAACTTTACAATAACCATCTAAGTTATGTTTATAAACGGTTTAAAAACCAAATATTAACCATTTACAAAGTGCCACTGATACACATTTTAATCTTTATAGATGTTTTACACCCAATATTTAAACCCTATACAAACATTTAATAAATAGTCCATTAATAATTAATAAACATTAGTCTTATAATGTTATATTAATCATAATTTAATTGCTTGTTCTTACATAAATAAACTGCATATTTGCCAATTATAAATGAGGGTTAAACATTAATAAATTATCTACTTACCATTTATATATAGTCTATATGCTGTTTATAAATGATGATTAAACAGTAGTAAACTGTCTATTTACCATTTATAAACTATGGTTATTGTAAGGTGTTACCTATGATTTTCATGTGACGTGTTAAAATGACTACATGTGTTAATCAGATTAGGGTGAGTGGCTCAGTGCCCGAGTGAGGACCCGATCAAGAAGCTTCTACACAGAGCCTATTACTCTGTGCGCTTGACCGCGGGGGTTCTCCCAGTCTAACCACTCGTTTTAATTAACCCACTTCTGTAACATCCTAACCTTCAATCCCAATGTAGTCTATTCCAATGAATGAATGAATGTCACAGTCACATAAAGTAAGCAACTAACCTGGTATTATCAGAGGAATCGGTGAAGAGGCACGGTCGTTGTTGATTCTCCTCCTTTCCTTCACCCGGTGACCCAGATGAACCCATTGTTAACACCGCTGTGGTTACTTGGGTTCATCTGGGTAGGGCCTGTAGAGCCAAGGTCTCATCTCACCATCCAAGTGCTCCGCTCCCCCTCTCAGGCCATCTGAGAGGTACGAAGGAGTTCCACACAACGTCTTCATCAGCACCGCCTCCTCCAGGATACGGGACTGGTTGAAGTCCGTCACCTTGATGAGACAGATGTCGTCGTGTGAGGACAGCAGGATGTTCTCTGGTTTCAAGTCAAAGTCAAAGTGGTGCTTTGGCAGCCAACACCTACATCTGGAGAGCCGAGGCCAGCTGAGACTCCCTCTGCCTCTTTCACTCATCAAGGAACTCAGAGTCAGGATCCTGCCACCTGGTGTCGGTTCCCTGCAATGGCACGTTGTTGTCAAAGTGACCGTAAGAGGAAAAGAGATAGAAATTACAACAGTTATGATGGCAAAATCAATAGTAAGTGTGATAGTGGGATTGAGGAGAACTTTAAAGAAAAAAAGATACAACTTCTACCCGTTTAAAACATCACGGTTAATTATCCGTTTGTTGTAAACCTGTTGTAAAATAAATTTCCTTAGGAAAGCCATTTGACTATCTTGTCCATACCGTGTCAGGTCTTTTCTTTTTTACCACACTGACAGTTTCATCACAACTGTTGTGAAAATAATAATACTGTAATAATAAAGATAAAGACAGACAGACAGACATAGCTTTTAATAAATATTCTACACCTTTAATCTCTACCTTAATCTTGCTCCCCCGATCGTTGTTGATTCTCCTCCTCTGTCCATCCGCTGCCACTAGGTGTCGATTTACCCGGTGATGTGACCAAGATGAACCCATTGTCCCTCTGCCTCTTTCACTCATCAGGTTCCTGCCACCTGGTGTCGGTTCCCTGCAATGGCACGTTGTTGTCAAAGTGACTGTAAGAGGAAAAGAGATAGAAATTACAACAGTTATGATGGTAATATCAATAGTAGGTGTGACAGTGGGATTGAGGAGAACTTTAAAGTAGACTATTCCTTTCTTCACATGCTGTGACACTTGACAAACATTTAAAATCGTATTTAAAGTAGTTTACATCTCTAGTTACATTATTTCAGAAAATAAACGTGTTAATCAGATGAGGGTGAATGGCTTGGAATGGAGTGAGGACCCAATCAAGAAGCTTCTACACAGAGCCTATTACTCTGTGCGCTTAACCGCGGGGGGTTCTCCCAGTCTAATCACTCGTTTTAATTCACCCACTGATGTTACACCCTAACCTTCAATCCCAATGTAGTCTATTCCAATGAATGAATGAATTAATGAATGTCAGTCACATAAAGTAAGCAACTAACCTGGCATTATCAGAGGAATCGGTGAAGAGGCACGATTGATGTTGATTACCCTCCTCTGTCCGTCCGCTGCCACTAGGTGTCGATTCACGCAGAGCCATGTCGTCATCATCATCATCATCATCATCATCTTCTTATTTCCTTCTTCCTACAAGCAAGACACAAGGAAGCTTTTAAATACTGAAATAAAAGCAATATACGTACATTTACCATATGCTGCTGCAGCTACATGTGCCTGTGTGTCTGTGTCTGTGTCTACCACCAGATATTGACTAGCACTTGTTCTTTTTTTGTGTGCAGATATGATGGAGACTCAATTAAAATACTTGCCGACAACTTGCCAAAAATGCAGCCAACACCTAGTACATCTGGAGGAAGATGGAAAAGAGATAGAAATTACAACCAAAAAGTTACTAATAACAGCAGTAACCTATTAGTTAAAGACAGATAAGCATCAAACATTAGACAGGGCAAAGGGGTAAAAAAAAATAATACCTAAGACACTTGTTAACCCTCTATTGCATGAAATATTACTATGGCATGGTAAAAAATGTTTTGCATGTTTTTATTACTTAAAATTGTCTAAATAACAGAAACATTAAAAAAAATCTTAAATTTTTTGTAAAGGGGGGGTCGTTGGTAAATTGTTTCCATATGGCAACAATATGCAATCGTGGAAAGTCCCATAAAATCAACATTTTTGACCAAAAACTAATTTTATTTAAAGCAAAACTCAACAAATCCATCTCATACTCAACCAAAACTAACAAACAAACATGTATACAATAAAAACATTATATAATTTCAACAGTTATCTAAAATGTCTGAGAATCTGGAACGTGGAACCCGTCTCAATGAAGTACATTGAATCACTCATTTTATTTCATTTCATTCAGTTATCTAGAGGATATAAGTGCAAGTCCATTTAGATAATATGTTACAAAATACCTTTAATCACAAAATATAAAAAAATATAATGTTTTTACCTTTAAAATATAATAAAAGGTTGTAAACATAGTCTCAGGGTAGGTTCATGCTATGTAAGTCAATGGGACTTCAAAGTAAAAGCCCCCTTTTCACACCTAACTGTAAAAACAAAACAAAAATATCATAGCTTTTTAGAAAAATTAAGATAAAGTAATTGTTGCCATATGGCAACACTATGCAATAGAGGGTTAAAGGTGAAAGCTACAAGTTAAAATTAATACTTTTATTCTGCACCCCTCTAGACATTCTGTGGATGCTTTACTTTTATTTATTTTTTTTCCTTTTGATGAAAAAGTTGTAGGTATAACCTTTAAACCCAACATAAAACATGAAACGGGAATAAATTAAGAGCCAACTATTGAATAATAATGCTCTAATAAAAAGATGTGACCCCATAGTTTTAAAAAATTCCTTGCTCCCTCTATCTAGTCCCGCGTCAGTGCCACTCCGGTCCGGTAGGCGGCACTGTCTACCTCCACCGGATGTACACAACGGGACCGGAAGTAAGCAACGTTGTTTACTTCCTGTTTTTAGCTTTAGCATAGCGTTCGCTTATTTAGATAAAATATAACTCGTGAATTAGTCATTTTCCATAGTCACTTTGTAAAACGCATATTCACTCCCCTTTGCACGTTCGCATGTGGTGATCTAAGGTTTTTTTATCATTTAAACAAAGATCGCTTATGTCCGTTAGCCGCTAGTTTAGCTTAGCCTTAGCTTAGCGCAATTTGCTCGTTAGCAGCTAGGTTAGCAGCTAGGTTAGCTTAGCCGGGGAGGGGGTGCGGGCGTTGGCCCAACAGTCCACGTGATTATCAGCTGCTCGGATACACACGACCAGAGATTTTGTCTTTTTATAACTTACTCTAACTCAGCCTAGTCAATAGCGAGTCAGGTCCATTACTGATTCAAAATCCATAACAAATCTCTCATACGGGAGAGCAATAAATACGTTTTGACTTGTCTTATATGTGATACAGGTATCGAACAGTATAACTGAGCCACGTACAAATCAACATACCCACTGCAGCAAATTGTACTAACTGTAACATAACTGCACATAACTGTACACAGAAATAACGTTGAAACGAATACAAAAGTGTACTTACCGGGTCCGTGTGTAACTGCCTGGATGTTGGAGTAGAAGATGCAGAGCGAGTGATGCGTCTCAGTTCAGCTGCTGTGAAGAAACACGCGCTGTCACGCGCACCGGCTGTTTTAAACGGTGCTGACGTCACGAATCTGGGACGGATCGTCAGAACAGCTGGCTATTGAAATTATCATTATTATTATTATTATTATTATTATTATTATTATTATTATTTTATGTATCATCCTTGTTGTACCTATCGCTGACTTATTTTTATTTATTTATTCTTCTTACTACTACAGTAGTGTTATTATTTTTGTTATTTTCAAGCTGTATTCTATATATTGCTGTATTATTGTGCTGTCCCTTTGTACCTTTTGATGTGCTGTTGCACAGGAACGTATACCTTGTTGGTTTTGTAAAATTTATTCAATAAAATAAAATAAAAAAACATTGGAAAAAAAAAGCAGTAAGCAGTAATCAGAGCAAAGGGGGGCTACTTTGAAGAAACTAGAAATGGTGGGGGCAGAGATAGAGGAGGAGGAGGAAGAAAAGAAGAAAGAGAAGACAAAGAAGAAAACACGTGTTTTTCAGTTATTTCACACTTTTTTTGTTAATTCCACATGTGTTCATTCATAGTTTTGGTGCCTTCAGTGAGAATAAAGGAAACACATTGAATGAGAAGGTGTGTCCAAACTTTTGGCCTGTACTGTATGTATATATATATATATATATATATATATATATATATATATATATCTTTTAATACAAATATATATATCTTTTAATACATATTCAATATATTCAATAATAATTATAATTCCCAGGCCATTCCAGAATTCGAGAAGAATGTATATGCAGCAACACCTAAAGATAGTATTACTATTCTATTCTATTCTATTCTATTCTATTCTAAAATTTAACTGAATTATTTCATGTTAATTCAAGTTGAACATGTGAATCACGACCTGAAGACAGTCAATAATTGGTGCGTAGGGAACATTTAAGGAATATTTTACATATAAATTGTGCCTAAAATACACACCTAACATTATTATTGGTGAATATTCAATGTAATTAGCAATATTGTTTATTGCAAAAGATTTGTTTAGGGGGAAATAACAAAAGGTACAGCTCTAATAATAACTAATATATACTGTTGCTAGGTAAAAGGACCATTGCTAGAGACTGTGCTCTGATCAGAGGAGGAGATGGAGGAGAAAAGGGGGAGATGGACCATTTCAGAATTGCAGGTACATTTAAAGCTTGGACAGAAAACAAAAATGATAATAATTTTTTTCCACTAAACCTATTTTATTCTAATAGACAATACTTTAAATTTAACATTTAACATAACCCTCTATTGCATAGTGTTGCCATATGGCAACAATTACTTTATCTTAATTTTTCTAAAAAGCTATGATATTTTTGTTTTGTTTTTACAGTTAGGTGTGAAAAGGGGGCAGAATAAAAGTATTAATTTTAACTTGTAGCTTTCACCTTTAACAAGTGTCTTAGGTATTTATTTTTTTTACCCCTTTGCCCTGTCTAATGTTTGATGCTTATCTGTCTTTAACTAATAGGTTACTGCTGTTATTTGCTTTCTTCTCAGAGTAACTTTTTGGTTGTAATTTCTATCTCTTTTCCATCTTCCTCCAGATGTACTGTATATATATATTTTTTTGCATTGGCACAATTCAATCGGATCACGAGATTTAACTTTGAGTCCCGTTCACTTTTTTTCACTAAATCTTTATTGACAGAAATATAATCAATACAAAGGTAGTTATTAATGTACCTTAAAAAACAAACAATTGAACAACAGCCAGGGGGTATGCTATTAAGTAAATACTACAGAGAATAAAGAGCACAAATCATACGTTTTCATAGCTTTCCTATTATTCGAGTCACAGATACTTTGCATGTAGGCTACTGTTCTGTATCCCTTTGGGATGCCACAAAACAGGGTTTACAGTGACCACATTTAGCTTTGTGTATGTGATATTTCCCTAATATTATGATCAGGTTTATGACATACAGTTCTTTCTGTTTCTTACTTTTGACATCGCGGACACCAATAAGTACATTCTTCCAATCTAAAGATAAATCTGAGTCAATCTTCAATGTGATGTAATGCAGCACTTCTCTCCAGTAGGTGGTGGTAGAGTTACAGTTCCAAAACAGGTGCATGCTCAGACTCACACAGAGAACAGTTCACACATAGATCTTTCTTAAATTTTAACAAATAATGTTTGACAGGGTAATATCTATGAATTCGTTTGTAAGAGAGTTCTCTCACTTTATTTATAATTAGGTACTATTTGTATGGAAGGTTCCATATGTGGATCCAGTTCAGTCCATGAACAATATTAGATATTAGATCATTCTTTTTTCCACCTGTTTTCCCCATTTCCCTGTTTCCCTCTTTTTACATTTGTATTTATCTATATATATTTATTTGCTTATTTATCTTGTTTAAATGTGCACTGACGCTTTTA
>NW_028220302.1:0-24791 GCF_045865225.1 Trachurus japonicus | reverse complement strand
CGTCCCTTGGAATTATAAGGGTTTCTATCTGCACTGCTGACCAGATTTTGAGATATAGAGGTTTAATGTTTTTGTCATAATAAATAGCAAAAACTGATATGTGGAAAACAAGGTTTGTTTTTTTATACTGGAATTATAGACACCTGAAAGTGTTATTCTAAATGTAAAATATTAAAATCTAGAAAATTTGGAAAAGGTGTTTTTTTCAAACAGTGTTAAATGCAGATAGAACCTTATAACTCTAAGAGAACTCAAATTCGGCTTGGGAATTTATTATAAGGTTCTATCTTACAAAACATGAAAGGAAACCATGATTTCTAGAGTAATACTAACAGATTTACTAATAATTTACTTTGTAGACAACACTTTGTGTAGTGTAGATAAATTGGTCTGGTGCAGTGAAATTGTGTCTTATTATTATTATTTTTTCCCCCATTTCCTTATTTGAATAGCGTGGACATAAATGCAAGTAGGCTAGCCTAGGCTAATCTCTCTATGTAGACTTCAATGTTTACATTAATGTTTAGTTTCTCTTTGTTTTTAACTTCTGTCCTCTGTCATAATGCTTCTTTCTGTAGCCTAACCTAGCTCTACTATCAAATCTTGCCTCTGTCGTCTTTGCCTGGTGCTGTGTGTTTTTCTCCTCTTTTAGCCTTAGTTTTTGTCCTCTCTAGCATGTAGGAAAAATCAACAACAACACGCAATTAAAGAAATCAGTAGTAGATCAAAACAAATATCACTGGTCGTAGGACACATTATGCACAGGCTTACTTTTTTAAAAATTACTAACATTAAACATCATCCTGTAGGCCTATTATTTTTAGTCTACTGGTGACAGTCTCATCAGCTAGCTAGCTAGCTCGATTGTGAATTTTTTTTTTTTTTTTTTTTTTTAAAGTATATTTTTTCGGCTTTTTTGCCTTTATTTGATAGTGATGACAGTAGAGATAGACAGGAAATGGGGAGGCAGTAGATGAGAGGGGGACATGACACGCAGGAAAGGTCTGCCCGACGCGGGAATTCGAAACCTGGGGGACGCCTGCGTGGCGAGGACTGTTAGCCTCTACATGGGGCGGCCCGCTCTACCCACTGCGCCACGCACCGCCCAGATTGTGAATTTTTAAAGAAATATTCTTCTGTCAGCTTTATGGACTGTGTCTCCTACTATACCCTTCTAGCTACTGTTAGGGGGGTTTAAGCTAAGTATGCTAGCTTGTTGAAAAGTCATAAACCTTTAATACAGTGTTTACCTGCGAAATGTTTACGAAAAGGGACTAAAGTAATGATAGCAAGCTAGTGTGAGCTTGCAAGGTACAATTAGCTAACAATGATTCAATGATTTCCAGTAGGCTACTCTTTTGGCAAAAATTCTACAAAGGACAGAGAGGGTAAAGAAAAAACATAAACTTAATTTTTTAGTTTTTATTCGATTGTCTATGTACAGTAGGCAGTACAGTTATGTACAGTCCTGTTCTATGCTTCCCTGCCTTTACTGGGCAGCCATTGGCATAATTAAAGATATCAGAACATGATTGGGTCCTTGTGTTTTGTATTCCGAGTGTTTTGATTGGTTCACGCAGATAGAACCTTATAAGACCAAGATAGAGTTTGAGTTTGCAGATAGAACCTTTTTGTTTTCCAGATTAAATGACCAAAAATGCATGAAACTTGAAAAAACACCTCATAGTATGTTAATACGCAGTACCAGAACTGGAATATGTCAATAACTCAATTTTGACAAAAATGTCAGATAGAACCTTATAATTCCAAGGGGACGGCATGGCTGCATGCGACTCGGACACAAGAGAAATTGTTTGTTTTTTTGTAAAATGTTTTGTCTGTGCTGATATAAATCTATTCTATGTGTAAACAGACTTTTTTTTTCATTTTCTCTTATTCCTTTGTGTGTGTTTTGTGCTATATGTGAACATGTGACATTCTCTTGTGTCCAAAACAAATACAAGCAATTATTACAACCGGGAAAAGGGAAGTAACACACCACACACTAACCGGTTGGATGGATTGTAAAGTATATAGGGTATGTATTGTTTATAAGGACACATGTGATATAGGGAACCCAACAGAAAAGGGTCGCAGTGTGCTGTCATAAACCAATAAACAAATCATAACAAAAAGAGATCTCCCTGAAATCAAACAGAGCTTTTTGTCTAAACGCGTTTAAATAAAAACTGGATGCTCAATTCCTAAAACAAAAAAACTTTTTATCAGCTCCTCATCTTACCGCCTCGAGATTGGTGGAAACCTGTTTCCACCCAGACGGCCAATCAGCCGCTGGGGGACTATACTCGCCTGGTAACTTAACTTAACTAACTAACTAACTAACTTAAAACTAACCTAACTTAACTAACTAACTAAACTAACTAAACTAACACTAAAACTAAGACTAACTAAACTCATAGAACACTGGCTAGGATTAAATGTTTTCATAAATTACCTTTTAGAGACTTAGATACACTGTATTACTACTGATACACTGAATACAAATTAAGGACACTATGAGAGAAATATGAAAGAAGAATAAGGCAAATATGCAACTACTCATCTAGAAGAGAGAGACTATTCAAGAGTATGAATTTGAGGCGCGAATGCATTCCACTGGATGTATTGCATTCAAATAGGCGGGAGACAGTCTGTTATCATAACTCTACAAATTAGACTTCATTACATACTGGTTGGTTAATGTAATGAAAAGATCCACAAGGACAAAACATCTGCCATTGCAGTATTACCATAAAATGAATTATTATCCATGACATACAATAGTTCTTTTAATATCCTCTTTATGAAGAGATTCAAGTGTAGCACAAAAGTGTAAGAGTTGTCGTCAGTACTAGCCTAGGGATGTACTAATTCAAACGTTTCCAATCACTATTATTGAGATTCAACAGACAAGTTTGCTGATATCACAGAGTCTTTCAATGATACAGTTGTGTTTTTTTTTGCGGATCCTCCAGTTCAGACCAAAGCACACAACATGGCAGTTATCCCTCAGATGTGAGAATGATGCTCATCGGTGATCATGGCATGTGATGGGTCAGATATGGACTTTGTAGGGTGATAGAGGCCATAAGCCAGTCACAGCCAAGTCCATCACTAAACCTCCAGGGGGTCCCAGACAGATGAGCCAATAGGACCACGTTGCAGGTGTCATCAGAACTACTTTTTTTTAAAAAGGGTAGGCCCACGATATGGGTGGAATGCGATGTATGTAAAGCGCTTTGGGGTATCGTTCAGGTTATAGTAAAAGCTGCTATATAATACAGACCATTTTACCATTTTACCATTTGGTGTCCAATTCACAGTACTGTTCATGTGAGCACTATGGGCAGTGTGATCTTTCACGACTGCAGATTTCCAAGATAGATACCATAATCCCAGTCAGGTCCAAGAAGTGGTGGTGGTGGGGGGGGTGGATGGCACATCCTTGCATGGTCCCTCAGCAGTGAACTCAGTAACAGCCATCTGTTCTACAGAGATGTTCAGGGCGGAACTATTGACCTGCTACACCTTCTCAGGAACAGTGCCACAGTCTTTTTTATGCTAAGGTTTAGGCAGAAAACCACTGAGCCACAGAAAGAAGTCTCTACATGCTGGTGGATACTTACTCATGTGGCCAATCACAACACAATGCACTGGCTCCAGAGGTGTCGCCATTGTGACAACACTAGGCAGTAGACAATTAGATTAGAGTAAATGAAAAAGGGCTAGAAAAGCCAATGAAACAAACATAGAAAACTCAGCAAATAATAAAGAGTAGCAGGAAAGGTTTACAAAAGAGAAGTTTTCAAAAAGGTCATACTATCAGATACTAGATGCACTTGGCTCTGAATGGTCCTTAGGTGTAGTGTGAATGAATCACACAACTACTTCACAGTTTTCAGTGAATGTTGCACTAAAATGTTACAATTACAATGTTAAAATGAATAATGCACTAAGGTGATATTGCACAAAAGTGCAAGCTTCCTATGTAAATATAAGTTTCAAAGGAGACTGCAAAGGATTTTGAACCTTATTTCTCTTGAGAGTCTCAAACTGAATATTTTTTTAGATCTAAGTAATTAGCTACACACATAAGTCTGCAAATCAAAGGAAATTGCAACCGATGCTCATCACTTAGACATTGTAGGGCAATTTCAAAATAAAAGCGTGTTACAAATGATGTGTATCGATGTCTGATTTAAAGGGATAGTTCACCCTAGAATGATATTTCGCTCATTATCTACTCACCCTCATGTTGACTAAGGGCTGGAAGAAGTTTCAGAGTCCTCCGTCCCTTCTCTGAGTTTACAGGGGGTCTTGGACGTAGGCAGTGCATAGTCCATATAACGGATTGTAAAGGGACACCAGAGGCTCTTCGTAAAAACACACACACACAAAAAACATCCAAATACCTCCATGATGCTCGTATGTTCAATGTCCGTCTTTGTGCTGAAGCCCCAAATTGCGTAATTGTCCCGAAAAAAATTAAATAAGTCTATATTTTAAAGCTTGTTTGTAGCGGAAGCTTCTCTAAGCTCCTCTTCTGGTCCGTCCCATTTCTCGCGTGATTCGCAGTAAACCGCACTGACGCCGGCGCAAATCTCGCGAAGATTTGGACGGACCAGGGAAGAGGGGAGCTTTGAGAAGCTTCCGCTACAAACAAGCTTTAAAATATTAGGACTCATTTAATTTTTTTCGGGACAATTACGCAATTTGGGGCTTCATGCCACTAGACGGACATTTAATACGAGCAGCATGGAGGTATTTGGATGTTTTTTGTGTTGTTGTTTTTTTACGAAGAGCTCTTTGGTGTTCCCTTATACAAACCGTTATGATGGAACATGCACTGTGTTACTCACACCAAGACCCCCCTGTAACTCAGAGAAGGGACGGAGGACTCTGAAACTTCTTCCAGCCCTTAGTCAACATGAGGGTGAGTAGATAATGAGCGAAATATCATTCTAGGGTGAACTATCCCTTTAAGTATTCATTATGGATTGTCTTGATCATTAAATCAATGTTGATGTATTGTAACACATCTAGTCAATACTAGTTAATTGCAAACACCCGTTATGTGTAATTATATCAAGTATCATTCATATACAGTTGCTCCTTTAATGAATAAATTCAGTATCATGAACATACATGACATATATGACAAAATACCAAAGTACTACCTCCTAAACTGTGTAGCTTTCAGATTCTGTTATTTACATCCTTTATGAAGATGCTGAACACCAAGATGGTGCAGTTTTGAGAGAAAAAACTATAACTGTAGACAAGACAATATAGCTCGGTTTTCAGATTGGCATTAAATTTACTTTCCACATTCACAGTCCAAAGAGGAAGAACTCCATCAGACTTGGTGACATTGTGACCCCCTCTTTTTCTTGTCAGTGTTAGTAAGCTGAGAGATATTGCAAAGATTTCTGATGAATTGACCATTTGCTATAGGTCAACTGACAGCATTGTGCCAGGCTATTTGGTTTTTAGTGCTTTTTGCAAAAGAAACCACATTATTAAGTTAGCTGACCCATGACACTTTCCTCTAATGCCATCATCGGGTCACGTGTCTCCCTTTGTACTGTAGCCCTGTGTATCACTGTTTTCTTCCCCACACAATGTTAGCCGTGTGTAGAAAGCAGTGGACAGAAAGCCAAATGAATTTGTCCTTTTTCGGCTTAGACAAAAAGATGAAAATCACTTCCAGGAAATAAAAATTGCTGAAACAGACAGTGTGTTAGGCCTATGTCATCAACTAGAAATCCAAGCACTGCTCTTTTTCTTCAACAATATAACAGTTGATCATAATCTGTCAGATGGTAGCAGAGCTGCAGTCTAAGAAGTCACACTTGACTGCACCAACATGCAGATGTGTTAGGACACAAACACAAGGAGGATGGGAAGGAGAGAGACAGTGGATGTAGACTGATAAGGTAACCATTAAACATTGCGGGCAGCACTTCTACAAGGTGCACTTACACACTGCTGGCTTTTGTGGGATTGTGAAGTCTAATTATTCTTACAGAATAGCTGCTCATTTTATACAACACAGCATTACGGCATGTGGATTATAATTGAAGTTATCTTAGTGGGCTGTCATTTTCACAGTCAGCCTTAATGGAATATAAAGCATCTGTAGCAACACAGTCTTATATTGGTCTACATTGGTCAAAATTCAATTTTATAGCCGCAAACTAGCCAATTTTTCTTCATCATGATTAATCTGCTAATTATTTTCAGTTAATCACTTGGTTTGATAAAAAGTCAAAGAAAGAAAGAATAGAAAGAAGGAAACCAAGCCCGACTGTCGATTTCTATCCTGTTTGTTCAATTAGAAAACACTTGAATATGCAATCCTCAACTAACCCTTTTGCACAAGAAAAAAAACATTTCACTAAACTGATAACAAGAGTTTAATTGACATTTTTGCTTAAAAAAGTATTTTGATGATGGCAAGGCTGGCAAACAAAAAGACTGGACTAAATCAACCATTTTTCATGGTCCCCCCTCTCTCTCTCTACGTATCTCAATATGCAGCCAAAACAACTAAAAACTCTAAGCCTAATTTCCAAACTGTCACCAACACAAAGTCAATCTTGTCTTAAAATAACATCTCCCATTCGCTTTTAAATGTTTGATTTCATGCTGCCCACCCTTATTACTCTTTAAAATTACTGAAACAGGCAAAACTGCCACAGGTAAGAAGTGAAATTATGCCACATACTTTAATATGAGGATCATTTAAGTTTGCACAGCCATTTTCATTAATTATATTTTCAACCCTAATTCTTTCTGATAAATTCAATAATTTCAACTATGGTATTACCTCCATGGTTCAATTACAAGTTTAATTCACAGTACTCCCATAAACAGCACTCTGCATTCAGGAGGCACAGGCAGTCGTTTACTGTGGTTTTCTGCTGAAAATATGGAGGACTTGGCAGCATGAGTTCAGCCTCTGAAAATAAAGTAGGGGGGGCCTTGTTACTGTATTTCAAGCATATAATGCCACTGCTGGCTGGTCAGGCTGGGAGGGGGGGCGGTGGTGATTGCTGGTGGTGTGGGGGGGCCGTTGTCTTTGGTTACTTCAGTTCCTGTCCCTGTCCCTGTCACATCAAGGTTTTCATTCTACTATGGTATTATCATCTTCACATCTCATTTCATGGCAGTCGGGAAAAAACTGAAGGTCAATCAGAGGAGCATGGAGAGCAGTCCTCAAGTGTGCCGGTGAAATTCTCAAATGTAGGTTACAGTCAGGTACATTGTCACATTGGATTTAGCAGCGGAGGAGCACAACACAACTGAGGATTGTCAGATTGTGTCTGTAGAGAATTATTGCCATGGTCATTCCTAATGAGAGGCAAGAGATAGAAGATCATTCCCCAAATGCATGATTGAATTTACTTCATTCACATTAATTATTATGTCATTATGATAATTGCTGTTTGTAGCATTTATTAAATGTGGTTCAGGAAATAATAATAATGAAAAAAAAACAGCTGATAGCTGTAATTCAAACATACTGTACAAATCTTATTTCCCCCTCAGCACAGACATTTTTTAAGGGGGCTAATTCAGAATTGTGTGTCTCTTCACTCTTTGAAAACTGGATGTGTGTGCAAATTAAATTACATGCGAACGGAGCAAGACATTAGCATCAGAGATTACATCCAGCCTCTAGTTTCTTTGAGGGTAAACAATGTCATTTCCCGCCGTGTTGCTTGTACACAATGTCAGGAATATAACTAATTATCTTAAGGATTTTTATTTGCATTTCGAGTGAGTTGATATGAAAAATTGTATATGAAAGCTGGGAGACTTTACCACCCATAGCAAGAGCAGGCTCAATCAATGTTTACAATTCACTGATCAGGTTGAGACTATTAAAACGATGCCTTCAAATATTTATTTGTATGTGAAATGACTGTTTGCATGAAATTTTGATGACTGCAATTGCTGGGGTGAATAATTGCCATTTTGACCAGTTTTATTTCAATGATGAAACCTCTCTGATAGCCAGCCGGTGCACGCCAAGATCAACAGAGCATGCTATAGAATTAAAATTACCATGGCTGGCAGGTCACTATTCAAGGCAGACCACTCAGCCAGACAGACATTCAGCCCACTCAAACCAGCTTATAAAACAGCCACCCTTTTTTTTTTTTCTCCAGCTGAACTCGGAAAGCTCCCTTTTGTTATTCATTCATGTTATTCTCCTCCAAACCCTCATTTCAAAACATGTTATTTGTCACAACGATCTGACATGGCTGACAAACTCTAAAGAGTTCAAAAATGGCTGTATTTTTTTAAACCCAAATTTCCAAGGAGTTTCAACTAATTGCAGCCTCAGTATCCAGTTATTCATTTTACAAGGTGCAGCAATGCTTATAATCACCTATTATGATACTGTGGTGAAAAACAACTGCCCCTTTAAATTTTTCTATCATTAACCATCGCACTATTTATTAGTCATTGTGTTCATAGTGCCAATAGTAAAAATTCTTTTTTAGGGGTATTAAAGCAGAAGTAAGTGGATTCGGTCATTTTGGCTAATGCTGCGTTCCAGCAGGCTTTTGAAAACACCGTTAAATTACAGCTTCAAGTCACAAACTTACGATTTTTGTAGCGTTCCAGGCAACCCACTCGTTGTTTTTCCGACCTAGTTTTACTGTGAAAGTACACTATAACGGCCCACTCGTATACTTCCGACCCCGTGAACTCGTACCAGATCGAACTGGTTACGACTTCACAGGTCGGATAATAAACACGAGGTTACGGGCTGCCTTGAACACACTCATAACAGTCATCGTCATACATCACCACATTCACGCGCATCCCTTGGCTGCACACACAGCCCTGCATGCCGTTCTCTCTCCTCATTGGATAAAAACTGTAGGATACGAGAAACTTTTCTCTACAAACACATATAATTATTGCTCAGGCAGGGGAAAAACTAAAGGAAAACCTGAACAAATGAGTAGAAAGAGAAATAATACAGATGCTTCAGAGGTGCATTGCGTAGTACAATTAAGCAATCAAATATCCATTTCATGCTCTTGTGGCATTGTGTTCAAAAACAAGAGCGATTGCTCAGCTGATTCTCATTTTTGTATCAAGATGGCAAGAGGAAAAGCATGACCTTAATAGAGCCATCATTGTTGATTGGATGGCAGGCGCATCAGTCTCCATAATGCTCGACTAGCCAGTGTTCTGTGAGGGAACAGTGAGTGGAACTTCTACATCATACATTGTGAGCAAGAGTAAGAATGTCAGTAAAATTGGTATTGATTTATATCCACGCTGTATAGGCGTCAGATAATTGTAATCGACAGTGCATGTTTGATGACTTGCAAAGACGGTGCAAGTGCCTCTCCACTCCAAATCAATAAGTATGTTTTGCATATCAAACTTTATCTTATTGATGAAACACATTCCACTGTGATGAGGCATGGTTCCTTACCATGCCCCACATCAATACAGCACAAACAGTCACTGAATGATTTGATGGGTATGGAAAATGATGTGAATCATATGCCTCGATCATGGGCCCCATAGGATCTAGCCACAACTGGACGTCTGTTTTCTAAGTGATGTGTGCAGACAGCGTCACCACTATCATCACAATATCAGATGAAGGAATAGCTTTTCGAAAAATGTTCATTACCCCAGTTCAAAGTCCAGAGACGTGCAGATATCATTATCTAGACATATTGAGGCTGTTCTGGTGGCATTGTGGTGGCCCAACACCTTTACTGTGACACTTCATGTTGTTTTTTTTCCTTCTGTTTTTTTGTCACCTGCCTATGCTGTCTAGTGAAGCGAGATGGCTAAACTCTAAAGCCTTGAAACCCATTTCATATGCACGCAAGAGCAGCGAGAAGATTAACATAGCACAGCAGCTCCACTAGAACATAAGTATTCATCTTATGCATATCAATAAGAAATCACAATAATCAATGGTTTAGAGCAGACAGCCTCTTCATATAAAATGTTATGTATTGTTGATAAGCAGCAGATGACCATCAGCACATGGATATAAGCTACAGGCTGACAAAGAGTGCAGCTGAGCGAAGCAGCAGTGTAAGAACAGGAGCTCAGCAGTTTAGATGCAATTACGATATGAGGAACAGTAAAGCAAACTGTCACATAAATGCACTGCTCTGGGTTGAAATATTTCTCTAATGCGTAAAATGAATTATAATTTTGTGTGAAGAGAAAGAAAATTGGGATTTACTCTAGAGTCGTGTGTGACAAACAGCCAATATTTACAGAGAAATTAATTCTGATAATCTTGTCCCTAAAGGCCAATTTACAAATAAAATATTCAAACTTTCTAGAAGAGACCCAAGTCCACAGTGAACGATTTACAAATCCTCCTGGATACAACATACAAATGTATGGCAACTCACCAAATATTGCAGCATAATATTAAAACAGACAGTAGCCTAATCACTAAAACATTTTTACCGTAACAACACCCCCCAAATATATACCAAACTAAAATAAGCCAAAGTTGCTGTTGACTACCAATTTAGCTCCTTCTTACATTGGTGTAGTGAAGCCAGCGTGTCCATACAGCTTGGCACAGAAGGAAGTCTCTGGGAAAAGTCAATGTTGCACTGTAACGGAAAGCAAAAACATTAGTCCTCCACACATAATACTGAACGCTACCAGCGTTAAGCTTCTTTCATGAACACAAAGCTAGTTGCGATCCCAAACATTCGTTTCCTCTCCTCTTTAGTGGTTTCAAGGTTATGAATTCACTCTGCAAAGTGATTGATTGCAGCTAGTGCTCCAGTTAGCTATTTGCAGACCTCGGGGTTGTGTGTTGTAATGGTTTAAATATGCTGTTAAAACTAAAACAAGGTTCAAAAAAGCTCACATGGTTGTACTAAAATACAGTAAAAGGGAAGAATGGTATTATAATGATTTAATTACATTAAAGTTACATGATTAAATCAGTAATGGGGGGGGGATGAAGGTTTAAGAGAAAAGAAAAGTGGATTAAGGTTAAATTCCAGATGATATGTTGATCGAAAGTGAATCCATTATCTACTGTTGTGGTCTCTGTGAGACAGCGCTGAGACCCATAGAGTGTACAAGTTAGAGTGACAAGTTAAAAGGGTGTAAAACACAAGTAATTATCTATTTTATTTTAGAAAAGCTCTCTTAATATTATTTATGTTGTTTCTCAAGTGTTTCATCTTATAAGTTTGTGTTTCTGAAAGCTACTTCCTAAAATGCACCTCGGGTGTTCGGGGTTCGATCTGCTTTTTTTTTTTCTTTTTTTTTCTGCCTGAGCTGAAACGGTAGGGTGGGACAAGGACGGTGTTTTCGCTGTCCATTATTACACTGGACGTGACTGACGATACACCGTGTCTGTGTGTATTCATTATTATTCCCCTTTACCAGCGTAAGAAACGTAAATCCAAAAGCAGCTGTAACATGTGTTTTTTAAAATGTTGTATGTGTCACGAAATATGAGTAGAGAGGTATATAAACGGAGTTTGAAAAGTCACTTTTGAGAACTATTTAGTTTCGTTTTAATGTCAATGCTAATTCCACCGTAGTTTCTGGCTAGCTACGGTCGTGCCAGTGTAGACGACGTTGGTTTCAGAGGTTACAGTTATGTTGTTTATTTACAAACGTCAGACATTTAATGTGATTATGTTATATGATAAACGTGTTTGCACCGTTATTTCTTTTTCTGTTTATGAGTGAATGAATGATAGTATAACTTCCATTTTTGGCAGAATGTAGATTTGGTTGTGGAAAATTTATATTTCCTCATGATAAAATGTGAGATACTTTCGTTTATATTTGTACAGAAGCAGATGTGAAGTGGAGTGAATATTATACACACGAGTTGCTGTGTATTGGAAAATACAGTTAGTCAATTCTGATTTAATACTCTGTAGAGATATATGTTATATTTTCCAACGCAATGCCTGTAATTTCTTTTACTGAAAACTATATAATGGACAGAACAGGTTTGCTTAAACAGTTTTGGTTTATTAACAATGTACAATGCTGTGAAGAAGGTTGTGAACTAATTGAAAATAGTCATTATTACACTGGACGTGGACTGACGTTACAACCGTGGTCTGTGTGTATTCATTATTATTCCCCTTTACAGGGGCGTATAACATTTTTCTGGAGGCACCGCTGGGATTTGGGTTGTGACGAGGTACGGACTGTCTGCCAGCTACGGATCGTCGCCAGCTCTCATTCAGTCCCCTTCAATCTTACCCAGGCCAGCAGCTATCCATTGGCTTGTACGGTGGGTTTGGTTTAAAGTCTACAACAAGAGCACAAGCCCAATCTGAGGGTGAAACTTCAAGCACCAGGAGCGCTATTGCTGATGTTTAGCCACGCCATATTACTACTGCTCACAGAGCATCGAGTTGCTATGCCGCAAGGAAAATGGAGTCAATTGAGCTAGGAGACATTGCAGTGGGAAATACTTGAACTTTTGTGTACACTGCCAGCAGACAAATTTAAAGAAAAGTATGGTCGACTTCCTTGGTATTGCTGCGAGAAAAATCAGAGCATGTAGCAGGAAAGAACAGAGCATCATTAATCACATTTGATAAAGTAATCACCTGCAAAAGAGAAGGAATTACAAGAACTCGAAGACTATGGGAAATATCAGAGCATCTCTTCGCAAAAGAACAAGGTAAACTGAGCTCCATTGTGAAGTAGCTTTGATGAGCACTTAGCCTAAGCTTCAAGCAAAAACAGATGAAAATAAAGATGGAACAAAGAAAAAGACACAGGTCACTACACCACAAGAAAGCAGACCTCCACAGTTAGAGCCACTGCCTTTTACAGGGAGTAGTTATACGCGGAAGTGAACCACAAAGTCTCAGGTCACCGCCAGTCATCCACACTGCGCCAGTCTCAGTTTGCAGGGTCCAGGTCCAGGCTCCTCCCCCCTGGCACAAAAGTTTAGTTTAAAACATTTCAGGACAGATAGGAGAACCAGTGACAAAAAAGATCCTCGGCCTCACATTTTTCCAGCCTAGCACGGACAGTTTGAGGCATGGCCTCCTAAAGGGCTTTCCTGGGACTGAGAATTGTTGATGCCGTCATAAGGGCCATTGTTCCAGGAATGCAGTTACGCAGTTACTTAGAGGGGGGGAACAAGTGACCTCAGACTACCAACACTTAGGAGGATTCTCCGTTGTCATTACCAAGAAAAGAGCGCCACAGAATTATACAAACAGTTGTCTATCAGAAGTTCAGGGCACAAAAGGAGACACCTCAAAACTTTCTCATCCGTGCTCTAGATCTAAGGCAGAAGATTCTGTTCGCCTCACAAAGAGTCAGATGTCATGGACTAAGATAATATGATCCAGTTGCTAGTACAGAACAGTGTTTCTCTCACTCAGTGATGGACTGGCTTGCAGGAATGATAACGTTCAAACGAGGATCTACAGGCCATAATCTTGAATAAAAGCTACTGTTTCTGATGAAACTCCTGTTTGAAAAACTGAATACAGCATGTTGCTTATGAAAGTGAAAGGCAAGACAAGAGGGAAAATGGACAACACCACAGCGACCTGTTAAGCCGTTCACTCTGCTCAGTCTGACCACAGCCCCCCCCTTGCAGAAAAAAAAGGGAGAAAAACAAGGTCAGCCGAGTCCAACCAGTAAGAATCAAATTGATATTCTTTCAGAACCTGCAGGAATAATGAAAGCTTAGCATGTCTCTCTTAAAAGGGACCTTAAAGCTGAAGTGGCTTCCATCAATGGTAGTCAATGCAGCAGCCGTCTTTATCCACGACGGCAGCAACCAGGATCCAGCTTTCCCACCAGATTGCACTCCTCATCAAGCTAGCACCAGTCCACCATGGCCTGCCACAGAGACACTGGGTCTAGCTCCTGCCCATGCAGCACAACATGGTTATCCTCAGCTCAACCAAACAGGTTCGCCAGCCAACGCCCTCTCCCCACCACCTCCACCACGTGCAGTAGAAGGAGATGTTATGCTTAGCGAGCAGGAGGATATCAAGAAGACTGCAGAACACTGCCGTTCAGGCAGATGCGGCAGTAATGAACATTTCGGCCGGCCGGCTGCTGAAGAATGGGCAGATCAGGTAATTTCCAGAGGGAGTGCTTTAAACGGGCCAGGGTCTACCCAGCGGGGCATTTGTAGGGAGTGGACCACATCATCAACCAAGCGCCCCAATTTTGCGTACACTGTGGTGCACATGGAAGAAACGTTGAGGGCTGAGGCAATGTTCAGCATGTAAAGGTGTGTTATACTGTATTCCAAAGCATGTCAACATGAACATCTGGGGATGGCCCACAGAAATAAATGTTAAACATACTCATGTAAAACAGTCAGAGACACAAACACGAAAAAGAAAAACACAATTAACAGTTTGCTCCTCTAGTTGGAAAATTAAATACCTTCATTGACTGCCATATCCAAGACCAGCAGGTTAGTAGCTTTGTGGGACTTGGATCACAAGTGACTGTGGGTAGAGTGAACGCTGGAAAACAGAACATTTATCACATGTAACACTGAGAGACATTTCTGAGATCATTGATGCTAATGACACTTTTAAATTCTTGTTGCTGATAATGGTTGAAAGACAATTGCCATACGTCGGCGATGATGGATAGATGTGGTGACATTCAGATTAGCTGCAGAAGGTAAGTCCCCACAACAGAGGTCCGTCCGTTACAACACCCTGGATTGATTTAAAGGTGACGGTCTTGGCACGGATCCAGAACTATCTATTGGCTAAAATGTTATTGGACTGATTGTTGAATACTGAGGCTATAAGCAGGAGTAACGCCACTGATAAACAGCAGCTAATTAAAATTGTCCCAAGCAGCTTTTCCTGGCTTTGAGATGGATCATGGGCTGAAGTTTTTGGTGGAGCAAGTTACTGTCTGAGCAGCGATCACATGAATATGTTGTCACAGACGACCAGATGAGCGAGTACATGTTCCCCAAAAACACACATCTGTAAACAGTTTAGACTGCGTGTTTTGACAGCACCTTCACAAGTTGAGACAACACTGATGTTTTGAGCCTAAGCTGTTGTCCCACAGTGGCCAGATAGGGACTGGATTCACCGATACTCTTCGTGGACAATGGAAAAAAGGGGCAAAACCATTCTATAATTGTGGATGTTGCTGAAATCCCAACAGACCATGACGTCCGTGTTCACCGGCAGAACTTGTTATTGGGACAGTGCAGCAAGTTTAAGCAGTTTATCCACCGGACCATCTTTCGAGCGATCCTGCGCCTCTCCTCCAGTAAACAGTGAGTAATGTGACAGTAAGAAATGTAACAAAACCTGTTGTGGTGAGATGGGATACCCCAGTCGATGGTTGAACCATCTCAGTTCATCTGAAAATGAAAATTGTTAAAACAAAATGTTAACGAGAAGAGTCAGGTTCTTTCTCTAATTCTGATGATGACATTGGCTGTTATTGAGAATTTGCGGCTTTCCATCTCACTGAAAGACACTGAGCTGTGGCTGAAAAACTTACATCCTCTGTGCCAAAACACACTTTACCAGGAGATGAAGAGCTACTTACATGACCTCATCACACAAGGTATGGAGTGCGCAAATCAAAATCACCTTAATGGCATCCCCCGTTGTGTGGTTGTAAAAATGGGATGGAAGCTTACGCTTGTGTATAGATTACCGTGAGTTAAACCACACAGACTGTACCAGACCGCGTCTCCCTAGCCCATTCCACGCGTTTGCAGGACATTATGGACGGCTTAGGGGGGCACTCATGGTTTCGCTTTTAGATCAGGGGAAAGCCTACCATCAGGGACTTTCATGGCAGAAGAGAGCCGCCCTCACTGCTTTCGTGACCCCCTGGGGTTTGTTACGAATGCGATCCCGAAATCCCTTCGGCTTGATGAATGCGCGGCTGCCTTCCAGGCGGGTGCATGGAAGAGTGTCTGGAAGGGATTCGAGATCAGATTTGTATTCCATACCTCGATGATATTCTTGTGTTCAGTCAGTCGTTTGAAAGTTCAGGTTGAAAATGGTCAAGAACTGTGCTGAGCGAAGATTAAGAGAATATGGCATAAAGTTGAAGCCGGCCAAATGTGAGATGTTTCGTCGGAGAGGTTCGCTATCTTGGGCGTGTTGTTTTCATCAGAGGGACAGTAAAATTGATCCCTGCTGTCACCATAGCTGTCAGAGCTTTAATAAGGACAAGCAGCCAACCACAGTGGGAGAATTACGGGGGGTGGGGAGCCATCCATGGGTCTCCTCAGTTATTATCGTCAGTACTTTCGTAAATTTTTCTCAAATAGCAGCCCCTCTGTCACGACCTCTTGAGAGCCCCTGCTGATGCCACAAAAGATCTGACAAAACATAAAAAAAACAAAAAATTGGAGAACAGATGAAAAGGAGACACAGTGGAGGTCCTCCAACCAGCCCATTGTATGGTCAGGAAAACATCAACACTTGGCTTGAGGGAAACTTTTGGATCATCTCGTGGAGCCGACCAATACTTGCTTTACTGATTTCAGTAAACCCATTTGTTTTTACACCACAGACGCGTCCAACTGGGCCTGGGGGCCGTCTTATACCAGACAACAGGAAGGAAAAATGCGAAGTAATTGAATACTGCATCCCGGACTCTCACAGTAGTATCGAGAAGAATTACCATCTTACATTCGGGAAAACTGGAGTTCCTGGCCCTAAAATGGGGCCGCTGCTTGTGTTGAAAAAATTCAGGGACTATTTGATCGGCTCATCATGCACAGTGTATTCGGATAATAATCCGTCTCACTTATGTTTTGTCCACAGCAAAGCTAAACGCAACTAGGATGCAGATGGGTTGCTGAATTAGAGGATTTCCACCTCACATACGATACCGGCCAGGAAAGGAAAATTTGTCGGATGCCGACAGTCTTTCGAGGATGCCAGTAGACATCGCACACCCAATGTTGAAAGACTGGCACTGAGAGAATTGTCATCTCGGTCAGTTACAAGCTAGTAGTTACAGTCAGTTGAGGACCCAAGTCCAAGTTCAGTGTGGTCCATGGCTCTGTTCTGCTCAGTCAAATGACATCACAAAGTCAAAACATCAGCCTCTCTTGCTGCAGAGATTTGTCAAGCTCAGTATGGAAGATAAAAATTATCGGTCACAGTGATTGAGTGTCGTCAGTTAAATTACAAGGACTGATAAACAAACAGTTAAAATCATTCAGGTGCACAAAGTAAAAGACTGATGAGTGAATGGGAAAAACTCACCTTAGATGATGATGGCATCCTGACGTCGAAAAACAGCCACACGAAACACAGCTTGTTCTGCGAAGAAAAAGTACAAGACAACTGTTTGGTAAAGAACTACATGATGACATGGGGGCACAAGGAGTCTGACCGCACTCAATTCATTGGTAAAGAGAGCGCTTCTTTTGGCCCTCATTATGCAGCAGGACATTGACACATTAATGTGGCTCGAAGCTGATTCGTGTTTTCTTTGAAACAAAAGGAAACCCAGCCGAGAGATTAGAGCTACCACTAACCCAACATCTGTCACAACCCAGCCCTTTTGAATTAGTTCCTCCACTTGGGACTTTTTGCATTCTTGATAAGTGTTAGGTGGGTATGAATTATGTATTGGTTTATCATTGATCATTTCTCAAGATTCGCCAAGCTTATGCCACCACCTCTAAGTCGGCAAAAAACAGTAGCGGACAAGCCTTTTTCATTTGATTTATGGCATTTACAGTTTGGCTTTCCTCAGCGCATCATCATGATTCAGGGATGGCTGATTTCAAAACCAGCTCCTCTCACAAACTGAAGCAGACTTCTGGAGTGCTAGGCTCACGAACAATCGCCATACCACCCTGAAGGAAACGTGCCAAGTAGAGCGTTTCAATAACAACGGAAACACTCATACAGATGCTCAGAACACTGACAGAGAGAGAGAAATCGAACTGGAAGGACTCATTGAAACAAGTTGATTTTTGCATACAACTGTACAAAGTGTGAAGTCACAGGCTTTTCTCCCTTTTATCTCCTTTTTGGGAGGACTCCAAGACTGCCTGTTCGACATCCTCTTCCGTTTCTGACACCAGAAACAGGTTACACCTGACACAGAGAGTAACATGCTGGAAATAGTGGCGTGAAGGGATGGCAGGAAGCCTATGGAATAACAAAGAACAGTGCAAGAAAATCATGCTGAACGAGGAAAAAAAGAAACCATGAGTTCGCAAAGTAAGGAGCTCAGAGCTGGAACCAGGAGACCGCGTCCTTGTTAGGAGAAAAACTTGACCCCAAGAGGAGGGACTGGCAAAACTACGCAGTTCATTGGGACAGAAATTCATTCACAAGGTCGTGCGCCGACGAGTTGTAAACAAAGATGCTCCAGTTTTTTGAAGTTGTACCGTGAAAAGGAGGAAAGGGGCGGGGATAGCAGGATATTACATCGCAATCTCTCTACTTCCGTGTGGACCATCTGCCTTTGGAAGTTCCCTAAAAGTTGCCAGATCACGGCAGGGAAAACGCCTGAAACAGGACAGTATGAAGGAAAAAATCAGTACTTCAGACTCAGCATGAGGATGACAGTGATGAGGATTCAGAGGTTGACTGGCTCTTAATACCTACCATCATCAGCCTCTCCAGGATGCACAACCACAGGCAGGTAATCAAGAGGATTTATGTTGGGCCAAGGGGCAGCAGAACTCTGAACCGGCAAGAGCACATCACAAAGCAAGGGAGAACAACACCAAAGTCTGACACACGCTGGAAGAGGATTTCCAAGGGTTTGAGATTGAGTTTGCTGGACAGAGATGAGGCTCCAGATGGAACCGGAAATTCTTGGAGACAACCCTGGCATCGCAACCGTCTGATCGCCTCCACCACGTGACATTTCACAGTGAGAAGTCTGTAACAAAGTACAAGTGCGGCCAAGGAGAGAAAGGCGACCACAAAGGCTATTCACCTATAATGAGTTTGGTAATCCAGTTTTGCTACAGTGTGGGACTCAGCCAGATCCACATATGGGTTTAACCCCATGCTGCAAGCACTACAGGGAATCCACAACCCAAAGGGACCATGTGGCCAGATTCTGTTACAGTATTCCTCACCATACCAGCCTGTATGTCGTTACATGGGTAACTACAGACATTTTATGGGACTGTCTTACATGCACTCATCACATTACACTCATTGGACTTTTGAGAAAGCTGAGTGCCAACATACACACACACTCATACACTCATGGACTTTTGTGAAAGCGGAGTGTCACCCACACATATACACATCTCATACGCTCATGTGGACTTTTGGTGAAAGCAGAGTGACAATATATCTACCAACACACACATGATGGATCTGTTTGAAGGCAGCTTGATCTGCCACACATCACACTCGCTCGATCAAGGTCTTTGCACAGCGATGGGCGGTCAAATCACCCCTCCCTGCATTAACGATAAGACTGTGTCTCACTACGAATATTTTTGTTGGTATATGCACACTGCCTTTATCGTTCGCCCCTCTAACTCAGACCTGTAAAGCCATCCAGCGTCCCCCCACGTGCTCCCAACACTTAAATGACCTCCGGTATTCCCCCCTAACTTGCGTATCGTCGAGGACGTCACATTTTTATTGCGGGGAGACTCACGACACACTAGGTGCTTAATGGTTTAAGATATGTCTGCTGAGTGCAGAAAACTAAAAACAAAGGGGGTTCAAACGGAGTCTCACATGGTTTTCGAATCTCAAAACTAGAATAAAACAGTGTACGTAAAGAGCTACTATGTCTATTATAATGTTATTAATTCCATCTCGTTTAAAGTGTGTTGTACAGCCGCAAGTTGATAATCAGTAGTACTCCCTCGACCTGAAGTGTGCGCTATATAGATAGTCAAAGGAGTGGTTTACTAGGCTCTTTGAAACGTCCCCGAGCGCGCCAGCTAACCCGCGTATCCAACCAGGGTGTAATCCTTGAGTACTATGTTGATCGAAGTAGAACCATTATCTATGTTTTGGTTTCGATGTGAGGACAGGGCGTAAGCATACCTCATGAGTGACAAATCTCCACGCAACCACCCCCGCGTTAGTGATATATATCGTTCTACAAAAGGGTCGCTCTTGTTCGTTTAAAACACATTACGTAATTATCTCCACCCCTTTTATTTTAGAAAAGCTTCCTCTTAATATGTATGTATGTTGTTTCTCAATGTGGTTTCATCTTATAAGTTGTGTTTTCTGAAATGCTAATCCTAAAAAGCACCTCGGCGTGTTCGGGTGTTCGATTTTGCTTTTGCCTGAGCTGAAACGGTTAGGGGGGTAAAGGACGGTGTTTCGTCTCGCTCCATTATTACACTGGGATTACGTGAACTGACGATACAACGTTGTTTTGTTGTGTGGTATTCATTATGTATTCCCCTTTACAGGTAAAGAAACGTAAACAAAAGCAGCATGTAAACATGTGTTTAATTGTTTTATGTGTCACGAAATATGAGTAGGAGAGTATAAAAATCGGGAGTTTTGTAGTCACCTTTTGAAGAACTATTTTAGTTTCGTTTATGTCAATGTAATTCCACCGTAGTTTCTTGCTAGCTACGTCGTGCCGTGTAGACGACGTTGGTTCAGAGGTACAGTTATGTTGTTTATTTACAAACGTCCAGACATTTTAATGTGAATATGTTAATGATAAACGTGTTGCTCCGTTTTATTCTCTTCTGTTTATGAGTGAATGAATGATAGTAATACTTCCATTTTTCGCGAATGTAGATGTTGGTTGTGAATATTCCACATGATAAAATGTGAGATACTTTCGTTTTATATTTGGGTACAGAAGCAGACTGTAAAAAGGTGTTCCAAGTGAATTATTATCACTACGAGTTGCTGTGTATTGAAAAATAAAGTTAGTCAATTCTGATTTAATTACACTGTAGAGATATATTTTATATTTCCAACGCAATGCTATTTATTTCTTTTACTGAACTATATATTGACAGAAACAGGTGCCTTAAAATACAGGTTTTGGCTTTTTTATTAACAATGTACAATGCTAGTGAAGAAGGTTGTGAACTATTGAAAATACATTATTACACTGGACGTGACTGACGATACACCGTGTCTGTGTGTATTCATTATTATTCCCCTTTACAGGGGCGTAACATGTGCATGTTGTTCAAAGGCTAACTCAAGGGTAATTTATATGTTGGCAAATTAGCTGGGCTAAGTTCACAAACTAGGTTTAATGAGTGAAGACAGGACACAATGGTTAGCTCTGTCACCTCACAGCAAGAAGGTTCTAGTTTGAATGGACTAAGGTTGGACCCAATTGCAGCTCAATGCAGAATCATTTGGTAATGAACTTTATTTAAACTCTCAGCAGAAAAACTGTTGGACATGGTCTGTGGCATACTTCAGGTGGAAAGCAGCAGCCAACAGGGTAAAGTATGGCTGGCATGGCCCAGGTACATGATGACAGTTCTCTAGTTTTAGTAGACCATCAGAGTTTTCATGGGGGGGATCTATTAGGGTAAAACTGAGAGTTTCTGGGAAGAGCGACTTATGGGTACCATTGGGGGCCAGGCTGGGCTCAGGGTTGAAGACAAGCAGAGTCGGCAGGCAGAGTAACCAGGAGGCATGGCAGAAAAAGCCAAGGATGGAGGAGCGGGCAGACAGACAGATGGGGGAATTGCTTGAGTCCAACAGGTGTGTTTGAACTCAGCCCTATTCAAATTTGTAGGGACCTGACCACATCGGTCCTCCTTGTCTCCCAAACAAAGGAAAAAACCCTACTGAACTCAGCCTCCCAGCGTCCCTTCACCTTTTCACACCTAGGTGCTGGAACCTCCACTACTGACCCCCCATTGGTCAGGTTTTTATTTATTTTGGCCCCCAGGACCTGTGAAGGTCAAAGGCCATATAAAAAGGAGAAAGTTCGCTTCTCCTCTCTTCTCTCTTCGCTCTCTTCTCAGTGGGTTCCTCAGAAGGAGCTTGGCCCCCGCTCCTCCTGAGTTCCCTCTCTCTTCGTTCTCTTTTCTCAGTGGTTCTCAGAAGGAGACTGCCGCTTTCCTCTGAGTTCCCTCTACTCTCTCGCCCGCTCCTCTAAGCTCCTCACCTGGAGCAACTGCTACAGCTCTCCTAATCTCCATGGAGGGCCTGCACAAGGCAGACGCCTCCACTGGTAGCGCCGCGTATGTTGGCCCTACCAACGGATTAAAGAAAAGGAACCAGACTAACACGCGCAGAGCTCTGCTCGTTGAGCTACGGAGGCCACAAAAACAAAGCAACCAACTCTGCAAGGAGAAGGAACTTCTCCTCAACGGAACTCAAACTACTCAGCTCAGGCGGCTCGGTGTTAGTTCACTGGACAAAGGACACAATCACTGGACTTGACTACCACAAACAGGACCAGCAAAAACACTGCAAACCGCAGGAATCCCCACCAGCACCAACTGGGAACTTCTCACCCTCACGTGACTTGGTAACGTAACTGGGCCTAGTTAGAATTACCTTGCATCTTGACTAAGCATAGAGTACTTCAACCATGCCAATGTATGGTATTGATTGAAATCTGGTCTAAAATTACTTGAGCTTTGTTGTTGTTGCTTTGTTGTTGTCAGCTATAGTTCATATTTAAGTTTAACCTATGTTAACATTGGCAACTTGAGGCGTTGAACAAAGGGACACAACCTTTGTTCACCTCCCCACACATCCACATGTGGTTGGTCTTAGAGGCCATCTTGGAGGCATTTGGTTGTAACCCACCTTTGTCTCAGGGACCAAAGCAAACCATCCTCCATCTTTTTCCATTGTCTGAGGGGTCACACATTCACACCTCACAGACACATGGATCACCCACACTTATGGCGCATTCCTCACTAGCACGGTTCGGCTCTGGTTACGGCTGGGCACGGGCACGGCTCGGCTCGGTTTGGTTTGTGTTTCCATTACAACTGAGTATCACTAGGTTGCCGCCGTGAACGTCATTTACACAGGCGCCCGGAGCAACGGCTTCTAAAACTCTTGTAAATATATAACTTTAGCAAACATTTGAAAACATTTTCTAGGCGTAGAAAGTAGTCGTTTAGATCCCCAACGTGTTGAAAATCTGACAAAAATACCAGCTGTTTACAATTGTTGTGTCAACCGAAGTCGGCGTTACTAAAGCTTAGCCGTAGTGTGCAACCGCACTTTCCGGTTATTTTCACAACAAATAAATTACCCGTTGCCTTTTATCATAAGGAAGGAACATTACGATAAGAATTGCTGTGCTTTTACTTTGGAAAACAGGAAGTGATAAGTGAAACCTACCCTCGCTGTAGCTAGCTTTTTAAACCGCCGTTTTGACTGCTCTCGTCCCGGTTTTAAACGGCATTTAACCATTCAATATGCCTTTTCGGAGTGTATGAGAGTCTTGCCAGCTTCTCGATGATCGGCCTGGTTCCATTGTAAAACATTTATTTATTGATGTTAAATGTGGTGTTTTCTGTGCGTACAGGACCCCAAAGGCAGTGTCTGCTCTTCTGTGTCTAACCACAAACAAAACTTGCTGCTACAGCCACACATTGTTAGATTTCATCAATGAGACAACATTTAAGAGTTTAAACCAGCCGGTTGGTAAACCTCCTAAAAAGCCACCGGGGAAGTTAATTAGCGGTTCTGTTCTCCTCGGGGTTGGTGACGGTGGTAGGCTGGCCGGCGGAGCACGTCAGGAGCCGGGGCTGCTGGCTCCTAGTGATGTCCGCGGTCGCTGCGTCGGACCTGGAGCTTCACTTATCCGAAAAAAACAATCGGGGCAAACTTCTAAACAGCCGTCGTTTTGGATAAAACTAACCGCACATGGGGAATCTAAACAGTTACTTTCTCGCATGAAAAAAAAAAAATTTATTAAACTTATTTTTTTTTTTAAAAAAAAAGTCACGTTAATAACAGAAGCCAGTCTAAATATTAAGAAATGAAATTCTCTGGTGGTAATAATATACAGGCTTCAGCCAGGAAACATTTTCTGTTGTCGGTCGTCGCTTCCAAAGTGAAAGACACTCATCGGCAATCAGTGGATGGCAGTCGGCTGACGTCACGTTTTTAGTAACGCTTCGGCTCGCTTGGAACCAGGGCTGAGGTTGATACCATAGACTGTAAAAAAGAATGGACGTAGCGTCCGTGACGTCACCCATTGGTTTTGGGGAGTCGTTTTTGTGACTTCAAATATTGGCGGCCTGTACAGCGCCATGTTGGATTGGCCGGCCGAGAATCCCGCCCACTTGGCCGCGCTCGCCCCCCCCCCCCCCCCCCCCCCCCCCCCCCCCCCCCCCCACCCCCCCCCCCCCCCCCCCCCCAAGCAGACTTGTCTCCGGACCGCTCCGGACCTGTCACTCAACGTTTTCCGCGCCGCTAATTGGTCAGAAAGTTTTTAACCTAATAACAGTAAATCGGTAGAGTTTAAAAAAAATTCACCCCCTCAGAGTGTTGTGCGGGGTGGTAGTAAACTATCGATAATTGAGAAAAAATTACGTTCTGACACCAGGCTTTTAACATGGTTTACTGAGGATGTAAAATCGATGCGATTTTAACATGGGGGTCTATGGGGAATGCTTCCCTTCTGACACCAGCCCCCCCCCCCCAGAGGATAGCCGGGCGGGGATTGCAGTTTTTTGAACGCGGGGGAAGTGAGCTTCACTTCTAAGACCCACAACTGCCCCTTGGGTGATACCAAAAGTCTGTACCTCGCGTTGCTGGGGTTTACTGCGTTGCTTAGTGCAAACACGCAACTAGCGCGCCGAGCCGTGCCGTACCCGAGGCAGCCGAACCGTGCTAGTGGAAATGCGCCAT